>NC_135969.1:18585462-18658240 GCF_053455715.1 Rhinoraja longicauda | reverse complement strand
TGTTGAGGAGTCTAGGACCAGAGGGCACAGCCTCAGAATAAGAGGGCAGACCTATGGAAAGGAAATGTGGAGGAATTGAGGGTGGTGAATCTGTGGGATTCATTGCCACAGACGGCTGTGGAGGCAAGTTGGTGGGTATTTTTAAGACGGAGATTGGCAGGTGCTGGATGAGTAAGGGCGTCAAAGGTCACGGGGAGAAGGCTGGAGGATGGCGGGGTTGAGAGGGAGAGATAGGTCAGCCACGATTGAATGGAAGGAGTCGACTTGACGGGCCAAATGGCCTAATTCTGCTCCTATCACTTATGATCTCATGAACATCACCCAGCGGCAGAATCCAGACATGAGGAGGTTTATTTTCCAGGAAGGTTTCCTCGGGCAGAGCTTGGATCTTGATTATTTTAATTTTTTATTTCCGGTCTATCCATCATGAGTGATTGCTGACTGTTAATTAAAGCCGGGCCTGTATTGCTGTTGTAATAACACCTTAAAGCCACAGCAGAAAGGTTAACTGCAGCGTATAAATCAGCCCTCGAACGCTGCGCGATTTAAAGTGAAGCTCCTCGTTAAACGGGCACTTACATGTTTCTCTCTGCATCATTGCCAGGTAATATTGGTCCCTAGACTCAGCTAGAAATTCACAGCGTAAGAGGAGTGCTAGCCCAAGCTTCCACTAGGTTAATTCCCGGAATGGCGGGACTGTCGTATGTTGAAAGGCTGGAGCGATTGGGCATAGAAGGATGAGGGGGGATCTTATTGAAACATATAAGATAATTAGGGGATTGGACACATTAGAGGCAGGAAACATGTTCCCAATGTTGGGGGAGTCCAGAACAAGGGGCCACAGTTTAAGAATAAGGGGTAGGCCATTTAGAACGGAGATGAGGAAGAACTTTTTCAGTCAGAGAGTGGTGAAGGTGTGGAATTCTCTGCCTCAGAAGGCAGTGGAGGCCAGTTCGTTGGATGCTTTCAAGAGAGAGCTAGATAGAGCTCTTAAGGATAGCGGAGTGAGGGGGTATGGGGAGAAGGCAGGAACGGGGTACTGATTGAGAGTGATCAGCCATGATCGCATTGAATGGCGGTGCTGGCTCGAAGGGCTGAATGGCCTACTCCTGCACCTATTGTCTATTGTCTATTGTCTATTGTCAATGCTACCTTAGTGTGACGCTGGTATGACTTCTAGTTTAGCCTTGGTTTAACTTTAGAGATGCAGTGTGGAAACAGCTCCCCACCGAGTCCACGCCGACCACCATCACCCTGTGCACTGGCACTATCCAACACACTAGGGACAATTTGCAATTTTACTGAAGCCAATTAATCTGCAAACCTGCACATTTTTGGAATGTGGGAGGAAACTGGAGCGCCCGGAGAAAACCCACGCGGTCACGGGGAGAACGTACAAGCTCTGTACAGACAGCACCCGTAGTCAGGATTGAACCCCAGTCTCTGGCATTGTGAGGTGGCAACTCTACCGCTGCACCACTGTGCTGCCCCAGGAACAGTGAGGTTTCTTTTTTGCGCACAGTTCAGTAAACAGATCTATCAAAAACCCTCCTCGCTATAGTGTTGCCACCTATCTTTGCAACACTAATGCTTTTGTCTCGCACCTCGTGAGTGTTCATCTCTGGCCTTTGTCCAACCGCCTGCCTATCAAAACCTCTCCTTGCCTGCGTTCACCTATGGCCTGCCAGGCTTTGTCTTGCCCCTCCTCGCTTTCTCCCCTCGTCCCCTCTCCCCGCCCAAATCAGCCCTCTGTTTCTCCATTGGCTCCACTGGGAAGGGCCACAGTGGACAAGACCGCCCCCTGTGCAAGGCTGTGGAACTGCAGGAGACTGAACTGAATGATGAACTTTGCAGAAAGACACAGCAAACCTGCAACTCCACCAGCCTTCAGGTGCTTTGTCAAAGACCCCACGGCGCTGTTCAGAAATTGAAGAAGGGCATTCACAATCAATTGGAATCACTTAAAAAAACTTGGATTAACAGGCAACGATCACATTTGTTGGTCTCACAACTGTTTTAATCGCTGGCTTTTGTTCCAACCATCTGCCTATCAAACCCCCCTTCCTTGCCTGTGTTCACCTATAACCTGCCCTCTACTCTCCTGGCTTTCTTCCCCACCTCCCCACCCCTACAATCAGTCTGAAAAAGGGTCCCGACCCGAAACGTCACCGATCCATGTTCTCCAGAGATGATGCTAGACACGCTGAATTACTCCAGCACTTTGTGTCTTTTTTGTTGTTGTAAACCAGCATCTGCAGTTCCTCGTTTCTACATCTATCACATTGTTGGTGCCTGATAGCAAAAGTCAAGAATCTTTAATTGTCACGTGTTCCAACAACGGAATAATGAAATTCTTACTTGCTGCTGCTTCACAGGCCTGTAAACACAATACCACCAGATGATATATAATAATTAAAAAAATCAATAAATTAATGACCGTGAGTCCAGTGCAAAAACCGGAGTTGTTAGTACAACCAAGGATAGACCATAAGCATTCTTGGAGTCTGGAGTCTGAAGAAGGGTCCCGACCAGAAACGTCAACTATCCATGTTCTCCAGAGATGTTGCCTGACCCACTGAGTTGCTCCAGCACTTTCTATCTTTTTTCATAGAAGACACTACTTGTGTAGTGTTCAAGAACCTAAGGGTTGCTGGGGAGCAGCGATTTAGTTTCGATTAGTTTCGAGGTACGGCATGGAAACAGGTCCTACGGCCCACCGACTCCACACTAATCGTAGACTGCCCGTTCACACACCAGTTCTATTTAATCCCATTACACACTGGGGGCAATATACAGAGGGCCAATTAACCTGCAAACCCACAGAAGTTTGGGATAATAATAATAATAATAATGCATTTTATTTATATAGCGCTTTTCATATACTCAAAGACGCTTTACAGAGATTTTGAGAACATAGGGAAATGAATAAATAGATAAATAAGTAAATAAATAAATGAACAGAGAAAGGAGACAGAAGGTGAGGTGATCTTCAGTGGTTGAAGGCAGTACTGAACAGGTGAGACTTCAGTGATGTTTTGAATGTGAGTGTGGAGGAGTCTCTAACGGTTTGGGGTAGTGAGTTCCATAGGGTGGGAGCAGCGATGGAGAAAGCCCTGTTCCCCCAGGATCTGAGTTTGGTCCGGATGTGGGGGGATAGGAGATTGGCAGCGGCAGAGCGGAGGGTGCAGGTGGGAGTGTGCCTGTGGAGGAGGTCGGTCAGGTAGGATGGGGCCAGGTTATGGAGGGCTTTGTAGGTTATGAGGAGGATTTTGTACTGGATTCTCTGGGGGATGGGGAGCCAGTGGAGTTTATAAAGGACGGGGGTGATATGGTCACGGATCGAGGTGTGTGTGAGTAGACGGGCAGCGGAGTTTTGAATGTATTGAAGTTTATTGATGATTTTTGAGGGTGCGCCATAGAGGAGGCTGTTGCAGTAGTCCAGACGGGAGGTGATGAAGGCGTGGATGAGGGTTTCTGCAGCTGTGGAGGAGAGGGATGGACGGAGACGGGCAATGTTTTTGAGGTGGAAGAAGGCTGTCTTTGTGATGTGTTTGATGTGTTTGTCGAAGGAGAGGGTTTGATCAAGGATGGTTCCAAGATTCCGGATGTGAGGTGAGGTGGATACTGGGAGACCATCAATGTTGAGGATGAAGTTTTGGGTGGATTTGGTGAGCATTTGGGATGTGGGAGGAAACTCTTTTTTTCCTGGTGCTCCATCCGGTTTTCTCCCACACTCCAAAGACTTGCAGGTTTGTAGGTTAATTGGCTTTGGCACGTTGTAAAATTGTCCCTAATGTGTAGGCTCGTGCCAGTGTACGGGATGATCGCTGGTGGGCTGAAGGTCCATTTTCCATGCTGTGTCTTTAAAGTCTAAAGAAAGCAACCAGGGTCATCAAAAGGCTAGCATTCCTGTGGTCCACAATTACCTCGTGCCTCATGTATTTATCTAGTAATAGTTGGGCAGCCACTTAAACGGGGAGTCCCTGCTGTGATATAATAAGACACTAAGTGCTGGAGTAACTCAGCGGGTCAGGTAGCATCTCTGGAGAACATGGATAGGTGACTTTTTGGGTCAGAGCCCTTCTTCAGACTAATTGTAATGGGGGTGCAGAAAGCTAGAGAAGAGAGGTAGGGGCGGAACAAAGCCTGGCAAGTGATAGGTGGATACGAGTGAAGGGGGTGGGTGAGGGTTTAGACTTTAGAGATACAGCATGGAAACAGGTCCTTCACCCACCGAGTCCAGGCCGACCAGCAATCGCTAGCACTATCCTACATCACAAGGGATCATTTACAATTTTACCAAAGCCAATGAACCTTCAAACCTGTACGTCTTTGGATTGTGGGAGGATATCGGAGCACCCGGAGGAAACCCACGTAGTCAAAGGGAGAACGTACAAACTCCTTACAGACAGCACCCATAGTCATTGAAACCAGGTCTCTACTGCTCTGTTTCCTCTCCTGAAACTTTGCGACTTTCGAAACTTTGTTGGCGCCAGAAACGCGGTGACAGCCTAGGCGAAGTCTGCTGAATGATTTTTTCAGATTGGCAAAAACAAAGAATTTCACTCGAGTACTAGGTACACTTGCCAAGAAAGTATCAATGAATGAAATAACTCCTTGAAGTTTGCCTCCGAGACCAACATTATTATTATTCCTAATTTGGCTTGATGTCAAATTTGGAGAGGAATAGATCGGGTAAGATGTACAGAGTCTCTTGCCCAGAGCAGGAACGAGAACCAGAGAACATAGGTTAAAGGTGAGGGGAGAACCATTTAATTGGAACCTGGAGGGTAACTTTTTCCCACAGAGGGCGGTTGGTGGGCGTGTAGACCGAGCTGCCGGAGGAGGTAGTTGAGGCAGATAGCATCGAAACGTTTAAGAAACGTTGAATTGCAGATTTTGAAATTAGATACCCATTATTATAGATCTTAAAGGGAATGTGCATATTTGTAGAATACCTGAAACCGGAGCACCGGTAGAGTTGCTGCTTTACAGTGCTTGCAGCGCCGGAGACCCGGGTTCGATCCCGACTACGGGTGCTGTCTGTACGGAGTTTGTACGTTCTCCCCGTGAGCGCATGGTTTTCTCCGAGATCTTCGGTTTCTTCCCACACTCCAAAGACGTTGGTAAATTAATCACAATCACAATAATACTTTATTAGCCAAGTAAGTTTTGCAATATCCGAGGAACTTTTGGTATAAGCGTAAATTGTCCCTAGTATGTGTCTAGGATACTGTTGATGTGCGGGGATCGCTGGTCGGTGCAGACTCGGTGGGCCTGTTTCCGTGCGGTATCTCTAAACTAAAAAACTAAACTAAACATTTGGACGTAAGATGGGTATATAGGGATATGGGGCAAACACAGGCAGGTGAGGCTAGTGTAGATGGGGCATGGTGGTCAGTGTGGGCAAGTTGGGCCGAAGGGCCTGTTTCCATGCTGTATGACTGACTGTATATACAGTGCCCTGCTTTGGCAGAGTGGAAGGTTAAGGGTGTTGTATGCTGTACATTGTACATATTAAGCCACACTCGCATTGTAAGATGATATCTTAATGAGTGCTTGCTCCCAATCCAAAGGCATCTGAAAATTGATCCGTTTGGACCCGTGCTGTGGGCTTGAGGAGACTGCATGCACACCTGGATAATTCAGTGTCACGTACATCGGGAAACATCCCAGCCTTGAAGTGCAGCAAATTAGCCCACCCTGATCAAGAGGGGGCTTGTGTCTTGTTTTAATTAGCCCCCGCCACGCCGAGTTTGAGAGCTCAATCTGAATCTCCGTTTCAGACCACCCACCGATTCCACCTCCTCCGTTTCCCCCTCAACAGGGGGCCATCGATCACCCGTTCACACTAGATCTACGTAATCCCACTTGCCCATCCATTCCATACGCACTGGGGGCAATTTACAGAGGTCAATTAACTGACAAACCTGCATGTTTTTGGGACGATGGAGGAAACCGGAGCTCCCAGAGGAAATCCACGAGGTGACAGGGGGAACGTGCAAACTCCACACACACACACACGCACGCACGCACGCACGCGCGCGCACACACACACACACACACACACACACACACACACACACACACACACACACACACACACACACACACACACACCCCCCCCCCCCCCCCCCCCCCCCCCCCCCCCCCCCAAGGTCGGGATCAAACCCGGGTCTCTTGCGCTGTGAGGCAGCTGTGCCACTGTGCCGCCCAGCTCTGTACTTCATTGTTGATTGCAGTGACTTGAGTAAAACACATAGTGCTGGAGGAATTCAGCAGGTCAGGCAGCATCTGTGGAGGGAATGGATAGGTACCGTTTTGAGTCGGGACCCTTCTTCCCACTGATTGTAGTAGATCTAGACACTCTATACGTAGATATAATCAAGTCAAGCTCAAGTTCAATAGATTTGTGCAAAGGGGAAGATACAGATTGCAGGATATAGTTAGACAGTGGCCTAAGTTTGACCAATATCCTCCGAAACAGAGAACACAAATACCTCAGCCAAACAAATCGAGAATTATATATATATTTCATTATGGCCTTAAAACAAGTCCTATATTAGCTTAATTTCTTTCAACCCTTAAACTCATAATTTTAGCTCTTTAACTAATTCCATTTCCTAGGTAGCACGCACAAAAAGGAACTGCTGATGCTATTTTATAGAAAAGGACGAAAGTGCTAGAGTAACTCAGTGGGTCAGGCAGCATCTCTGGAGAACATCTCAGGCAGCATCTCTGGAGAACATCTCAGGCAGCATCTCTGGAGAACATGTCAGGCAGCATCTCTGGAGAACATCGTTAGGTGAAGTTTCAGATTGGGTCTCAAGAAGGGTCCCGACCTGAACCGTCACCTAAAAAATGTTCTCCAGAGATGCTGCCTGACCCGCTGAGTTACTCCAGCATTTTGTGTCTATCTTAATGTTAGTGTTGAAGGGGCTGGGCTGAAGATCATAGACACTCCCTAGACTTGTGCAGACTTCAACCGTTGAGTTTTAATGTTACACCCAAGCATACTTACCTTGAAACGTATAAACTCTGTGACTAACCATGTAATTAAATGTTTTCTCAAAGTGTAATTACATTCTTTAGTCCCTGTAATATAATGGGGCTGAAAGTGGGACCTTTTGTTGCAGATAATCCTGTTTACTCATCTCCGTATTTATACTCTGTTTGGTCATGGCTCACAGATTGGGTCCAGTGGTAATTGGTGGGGTGCACTAACAAGGGAGTTGTGAGTTATTCCACTGCCATTGAAGTGCCCTCGTAAAGACTCAACACAGGCTCGAGGGCTGAATGGCCTCCTATGCTGTGAAATATATAGGTGGAAGAGTGGCGCAGCTCCAGAGCTGCTGCCTTACAGTGCCAGAGACCCAGGTTCAATCCTGACCTCGGGTGCTGTCCGAGCGTGGGGTTAGTACGTTCTCCTGGTGACTGCGTGGGTTTGCTCCAGTTACCTCCCACATCCCAAAGACGGGCGGGTTTGTAGGTTTAGTTTTATTTTAGTTGTCGGGATACAACAGGGAAACAGACTCATTGGCCCACCTCCGGGTGCTCCGGTTACCTCCCACATCCCAAAGACGGGCGGGTTTGTAGGCTAATTGGCCCTCTGTAAATTGCCCCTAGGGAGGTTGGTTTGCGTGATGGTCTGCGATTTCTCATGGTCTTGGATGGAGCTGTTCCCAAACCATGCTGTGATGTAGCCGGGGTGGGAAGGAGTGGTGACAGGGAGGCTCTCTCTCTCTCTGCATTGCACCTTGGAGTGTGGCTGAACCCCACAGCCTGGTGTGGAGCTCACCTATCCCCTGCCTAATGTCAAGTGGAAAAAGTCAAGAGTGTTTAATTGTCAATGCACTGATAACGGGACAATTAAAATCTTACTTGCTGCAGCTTTAAAGGCACGTGGAACATAACAGATAAACATGCCGTAAATTATCAGTTATTCTCAGTAAACCACTCCATGATAGTGTAAGACAATAACTGCAGATGCTGGTACAAATCGAAGGTATTTATTCACAAAATGCTGGAGTAACTCAGCAGGTCGGGCAGCATCAGTGTAATGTGTTGGAAGGAACAGCAGATGCAGGTTTAAACTGAAGGTAGACACAAAATGCTGGAGTAACAGCGAGCCAGGCAGCATCTCTGCGGAAGAAGGAGTGGGTGACGTTTTGGATCGAGACCCTTCTTCAGACTGCCCGTGATAGTGTGAGCTAGGCCACGTTGTGCAAACTGAGTAGAACACAGTGCACAGACCAAGCACTGGTCGTACGTGCCAGCCTTGAATGTGCCGTAAGCAAGACATGACCGGCTTACATCTATCTTTGAGCGTGTGAATGTGTTCTGAAGTTAACGAGCAGAATGCCTGAAAGGCAAGGCTTTATTCTCAGCCTGTTGTTTTAATTGTACGTGGATGGTGCTCCCACTGACTGGTGAAGTGTTGTCACGGAGCCTCAGTTACCTGCTCCCCTATTACCTGGGTGACAGAATATTTGTCGGCTGCAGGTTATGTTGGTTGGTGGTCGGTGCAGACTTGATGGTGGAGGCAGGTACGATAGTGGCGTTTAAGCTGCTTTTGGATAGGCAGGGAGTGGAGGGATTATGGATCACGTGCAGGTAGAGGAGATTAGTTTAACTTGATACCATTAGTACGGATATTGTGGGCCGAAGGGGCCCCGTTCCTTTTGCAGCGCCATTCTACGTAGAAAGGAACTGCAGATGCTGGTTTATGCCGAAGATAAACACAAAGTGCTGGAGTACTTAATGGGTCAAGCAGCATGTCCTGAAGAAGGGTGTGAAGCAGGGTCCCGGCCAGAAACATCACCCATCCTTCTCCACAAATGCTGCCTGACTCGTTGAGTTTCTCCAGCGTTTTTTCTCCTTCTTCAGTACTGGTCTATGTTCTTTTTAAATCGTAAATCATTCTAGATTCGCCCAGGGCACAGCTTTAAGGTCAGAGGGGCAAAGTTTAAAGGAGCAAGTTTGGTGGTGGGCGCCTGGAACACGTTGCCGGGGGTGGTGGTGCAGGCAGATACGATAGTGGCATTTTAGAGGCTTTTAAATGGGCACGTGGTTATGCAGGGAATGGGGGGGGGATATGGGAAGAACTGACCTTGTCTGAGATATTCAGCAACCCCTATCTGCAGCATTATTTATTGACTGGGCAAAGCTGGGAAGAAACCTGCAATGTACTCGGTGTAAACTCGCCTGTGCCGGTGATGAATAATTGCAATTTGCAAGCAGTTATAAAGATCTCTTAAAAATAAATGTCATTTGTGCTACTGCTGGGCTTAACATTCCAAATTAACACTGTCTGGTTAAACAACTGAGGTAATTTCGTAAAGGATTACACTTGAATGTATGAACATACTGCGTAGAGGGATATTCACCTTTACACCCTCGATCCCACGAGAGTAACAATCAATTACTTTGATCTCGCATTAAGCAGTGCAGCTCAGTAATAGGCCCTTTGGCCCATACTGTGTACTAGACGTGGTGCCATGCTAATCACCTCAGCCTGTGCATAATCCCTATCCCTCCATTCCCTGCATATCCGTGTGCCTATCCAAAAAGCCTCTTTATTGCCACCATCATATCTGCCTTCACCGCCACCCCTGGCAGCGTGTTCCTGGCCCCCACCACCCCACCAGGTGCCATGCACATCTCCTTTAAACTTCACCCCACACCTTTCTTTTAAACTTTGCCCCTCTCACCTTAAAGCTGTGCACTTTAGTTTTTTTTCATAGGAACAAGGAACTGTAAATGCTGTTTTACACAAAATGACACAAAGTGCCATTTAGAACGGAGATGAGGAAGAACTTTTTCAGTCAGAGGGTGGTGAAGGTGTGGAATTCTCTGCCTCAGAAGGCAGTGGAGGCCAGTTCGTTGGATGCTTTCAAGAGAGAGCTGGATAGAGCTCTTAAGGATAGCGGAGTGAGGGGGTATGGGGAGAAGGCAGGAACGGGGTACTGATTGAGAGTGATCAGCCATGATCGCATTGAATGGCGGTGCTGGCTCGAAGGGCTGAATGGCCTACTCCTGCACCTATTGTCTATTGTCTATAATAGGCAGCATTGCTGGAGAGCGTGGGTATGTGATGTTTTGGATCGGGACCCTTCTTCAGACTGAGACTCTTGCTTCTGAACATTATGATCTAATACGGTGGTGCAGCGGTAGAGTTGCTGCCTTACCGCTCCAGGGACCAGGTTCAATCCTGACCACGGGTGCTGTCTGTACGGAGTTTGTACGTTCTCCCTGTGACTGCTTGGGTTTTCTCCAGGTGCCCTGGTTTCCTCCCACACTCGAAAGACGTGCAGGTTTGTAGGTTAACTGGCTTTGGTAACGTTTTAAATTGTCCCTCGTGTGCAGGATAGTGCGAGTGTGCTGGTCGGGATGGACTCGGTGGGCCGAAGGGCCTGTTTCCACGCAATATCTCGGGTCTATTTCCCTTGGAGGGGAGAGAGGAATGTAGATTTGAAGCAAGTTGTGGATAGGAAGTGTAAAAATAGTCGAAATGAATTGGCGCAGATGTATTGACACGGAGAAAGGCGGAATGAAAAAGAAAACCGAGGAGAAATAGCTCGGCTTTACAGTTCCATAGTGATGGCTTTGTCATCTCCAGAACACTTGTTTACAACGCAGAACAATTTGGGAATACTTCTGATTTACAAGCCCCAACACCACTCCATCTCACTAATTTCCTTGTAAAATGTGGAAACTGATACACGACCATGTGCATGCATTTTATTAATATGTGAAAGAAATTAGGAACAGATGGCGAAAGTCACCATTTGGAGATAAGAGGCGCAACAAAAAAAAACCCTTGTGTTTCTGCACTCAAGGGAGGCAGTGCACATACTGATAAAATGCAGCAAATTAAGTCGCAGGCCAGCATCTGTAAACTATTCTTTTGAATTTAAAAGGCATTGGGTTGTGGGGTCGATGTGGGGGGAAGGTGTTTGGCCTGCTCCTTCCGCTCCCACCACACTGCCCCCCCGCCCCCCTCCCCGTAACTCTACACCCAGGCTCCAAGCAGAGTTGTAGGCCAAGACACTGTCAGCCAGTCGCTGCTCCCAATCAATTTTATATTAAGCCAATTTGTTTTATACACAGAAAAGAAAATTGTGTGCTCTTGATAATTATGTCAACATTTTATTAAAATCCCTCTTTCCGCAGCCTCCTGGTGTGGAAGTTAATTACTGAGGAAAGCGGTAATGAAGTAGCAAATTAAATTTTAATAAAGTGGGCTTTGCGGCTCCACGCGAGTTGTTTTTTTACTTTTACGGCTTTGTGGATGAGCTGGCACTATCTGTGTGGGATCGTACTGTGTAAGGGGCACGCGGACGTCTGTGGACGCTGAGGAACGTGGTTCAGTGGTTCGATGGCGCTTTTATTGTCACGTGTGCAAACGCACAGTGAAATTCCTTTCTTGCATACAGTCCAGTGGAGTATTGCCATCCCCGATTAGGAAAGTGTACAGTCTGCTGAGGCCACATGCAAGAGGCGCCATGTTTAGGAGCCATTTTCAGAGTCCAGTCCACGCTCTGGTTATTATGAGCAGTGCCCGTTCCAGGCGACCCCGAGGCTGCTGCAGGGCATTCCCTCTCCTCGCCTGTCCACCTTTGTGCCCCGGGGGTCGACCTCGAGGATGTGGTAGGCCAGACCCTCGGTTCCCTCTCCTCCCCTACAGTCCTCGTTCCTCGCCCGCCGTGTCCGGCGACATCACTGGCTCCATCCTCCCGCACTCTGGTCGTCGGGGGACGAGCAGGGGCAGCTCAGCGCATTAGGGAAGTTAGGGAACACCAACATAATCCCGGACATGGAGGGATAAGGATTATGTGCAGGTAGGTGAGAGTTGGTTTCATTTTCAGCACAGACATTGTGGGCCAAAGGGCTTGTTCTTGCGCTGTGTTATTCTATGTGCTATTTTCGATGGGTCAGGCAGAAAATATGGTGGGAATGGAGTCCAAAGAATGATCTCAACACAAAATGTCGCTTGTCCATCTCCCTCCACAGATGCTGCCTGACCCACTGAGTTACTCCAGCACTTTGTGTTGTAATCATTGACCACTCACACCCTGGTCATTCCCTCTTCTCCCCTCTCCCGTTGGGAAGAAGATACAAAAGCTTAAAAGCACCTGATTCAGGTGTGTGTGTGTGTGTGTGTGTGTGTGTGTGTGTGTGTGTGTGTGTGTGTGTGTGTGTGTGTGTGTGTGTGTGTGTGTGTGTGTGTGTGTGTGTGTGGGCAAGCGAGTGTGTGTGTTAATGTGTGTGAGTGTGCGTGTGCGAGTGAGTGTGTAAGTGCATGTGAGTGTGTGCGTTCGCATGTTTGAGTGTGAGCATGTGTGTGAATATGTTTGTGAGTGTGTAAATGTGAGTGGTTCTTGGTTCTTGGTCCTCCAAAATATTCCAAATGGAATTTAACAGGAGGTGGCGGAGTATGGACTTAAGCAAGAAGGGCTTCTTGGAGAAGAAGAGCTGCCTTAAATTTAGTTGCGTCTGGTTGAGTAACTATAGTAGGGTGAAGACTATTCCATGCTTTAACTGTGTGAGGGAAGAATGAATTGCTACACACATCTGTCTTGGTAGCTGGGATCTCGAATTGAATCGAATGCCCTCGTCTGCTCCCGATAGGTTGGGTTTGGTGTAGATTTGGTAATCTATGTCGAGCTGTCCATTTACCATTTTGTAAAAACAGGTCAAACGGTGGGCTTTACGTCTGTCTTGGAGAGTGTTCCACCCCAATGAATGTAGAAGTTTGGTAACACTCGTTTCTCTCTCACAGGTATTTGTAGGAAATCGAGCTACCTGTCTTTGGACACGTTCGATGGAAGAAATGTTTCTATTTGTGTATGGGTCCCATGCTGCAACTGCTTAGCCCAAATGAGGTCTAACAAGAGTGAAGTATAACTTCCCCTTGATAGAAGTCGAACAATGATAAAAGTTGCGTCTCAGAAAATTTAGCACACCTGTTGCATGATGAGTCTGACGATTCCAACGGAGATCGTTCTGTAATTCGATGCCAAGATGCTTGGTCTGTTTGGATTCTTCAAGGGTGGCACCAAGGATATTATAAGATGTTTCGCCTGGTTTCCTCCTCCTGGTGTCACGCATGGTTTCACATTTGGAAGGGTTGAACTGCATCCCCCATTGTTGTGACCACTCAACCATAGTATCCAGATCTTTTTGGAGAGCACGTGTGCACGTGTTTGGGAGTGTGCGCGTCCTAGAATGAGTGCTGGTATGTGAGTGAGTGCGTGCACGTGTGTGAACGAGTGTGTGTGTTTGAATGAGTGTGTGCGAGTGAGAGTACACTTTGTAAGCACGGCAGCCCGCACATTAACGAGCGCTTCCCTCTCCACAGTTGCTCTGTGCTGTCTCGTTCAGCAGTTGCCACGGTCAGTCTCGATCTGTGGGTGGGTGTGGGCAGGGTGGGGGGAAGGAATCTGAAGCATGCACTGCTGGAAGAGGCAGACACAGCTGCCTGCTGGTGGGAGGTGGGGGGGGGGGGGGTGGACACACAGAGACAGAACAAATCCCTGCAGCTCCCTGCAGCTGCCTGCAAAGGCATTCCAAAACAATTAGAGTCATAGAATCACACAATACAAAAACGGGCCTTTCGACTCGACTCGTCCCTGCCAACCAAGATGCACCATCCAAGCTTGTCCCATTTGTCTGCATTTGGCCCGTATCCCTTTAAACCTACCCTAACCATGTACCCTCACGACACTAACAATAACCTCAACTGAGATCTTATACAGTCCAAATGTCACCTATCGATGTTGTGGACAGTGAAAGGCCTGGATTGAGTGAATGTGGAGAGGATGTTTTCACTGGTGGGAGAGTCTAGGAGCAGTGTGCACAGCCTCAGAATAAAAGGACGTAGCTTTAGAAAGGAGATCAGGAGGAATTTCTTTAGCCAGAGGGTGGTGAATCTGTGGGAATCATTACCACAGATGGCGGTGGAGGCCGACTCAATAGGTATTTTTAAGGCGGAGATTGACAGATTCTTGATTGGGAAGGGTGTCAGGGACGGTAGCGCAGCGGTAGAGTTACAGCGAATGCAGCGCCGGAGACTCAGGTTCGATCCTGACTACGGGTGCTGCACTGTAAGGAGTTTGTACGTTCTCCCCGTGACCTGCGTGGGTTTTCTCCGAGATCTTCGGTTTCCTCCCACACACCAAAGACGTACAGGTATGTAGGTTAATTGACTGGGTATATGTAAAAATTGTCCCTAGTGTGTGTAGAATAGTGTTAGTGTGCGGGGATCGCTGGGCGGTGCGGACTTGGTGGGCCGAAAAGGCCTGTTTCCGCGCTGTATCTGAAATATGAAAAAAATAAATATATATATGAAAATTATGGGGAGAAGGCAGGAGAATGGGGTTGAGAGGGAAAGATAGATCAGCCATGATTGAATGGCAGAGTAGAATTGTTGGGCCGAATGGCCTAATTCTGCTCCTAGAACCTATGAACTTTTCCACAGATGCTACCTGTCCCGTTGAGCTACTCCAGCACTTTACATTGTCCTCTATAGACTGTGTCTATAGGTTGTAGTGCAGAATTTGATTTTTGCACTCGTATTACAGTTTTTAGTTTATTGAATATTGTTTTATTATTGTACCGTATATTATCTGTGTGTATTGCATTTACGAGCCTAAGTTGCTGTAAGTAAGAATTTCATTGTTCCGTCGTCAGGGCAGATGATAATTAAACTCTCCTGACTCTAAAGAAATAATGGAACACTTCTATTTGCAAACTCCCAACTCACCTCTCTTGAACAACCCAAAGTATATTTTACAGACTATTATGTGCTTTCAAAAATGTGGTTATCGTCACAACACAGGAAACACAGCAGGAAGCTTACAGATACTCAGGCTGTAAGAACACAAATCTTCTGGCACAAGAGACTGCAGATGCTGAAAATGTGAATGTCATAAAGTCATACAGAGTGGAAACAGGCCCTTCGGCCCAACGTGCCCACACCGACCAACATGTCTCATCTACACTAGTCCCACCTGCCTGCGTCTGACCCATATCCCTTTAAACCTATCCTATCCACGTACCTTTAAAAAGGAGATGAGGAGGAATTTCTTCAGTCAGAGGGTGGTGAATCTGTGCAATTCAATCTGAGGCCAAGTCAATGGATATTTTTAAGGTGGAGAATGATAGATTCTTGATTAGTACGGGTGTCAGGGGAGAAGGCAGGAGAATGGGGTTGAGAGGGAGAGACAGATCAGCCATGATTGAATGGTGGAGTAGACTTGATGGGCCGAATGGCCTAAGTGTGCTCCGAGAACTTATGAAATGTCACCCACTCTTTCCCCCCAGAGATGCTGGCTGACCCGCTGAGTTTGGCCAGCAGTTTGTGTCTATCCGGGTGAAATATGTTGCCCTTGGCCCCAGGTCACCCTGTTCAGTGCCACTCTCGAGTATACACGTTTTGGCTTAGCATTGGCTTAGTCAAGTCGCTCGTGACCTGGAAAAAACCCGGCACAGGGTGGCGATTAGTGGAAAATAATTCTTTGCCGTGAACAGGTTGAGCATAGACATGGTCTGCGGAAGGGCCTGTTCTTGTGCTGTCCTGTTCTATGTTCTAGAGGTGCTGTATGAGGTTGCTTAGGCAAGTATCGCCTAATGATTCCAGTGTCTGTCATGGTTCCTTCTGGTAATTTAGCCGTGTTAATTGGCCATTGTGAATTCTTAAATGTTGTTCCTTTGGCCAGCTGCCATGAGATGTAAAGAGTTAATTGTGCACTATGTCAGTGGCTGGTCTTGCTAGATAAGGCGACATCTTTGAAGTCAGCCCGTGCACTAAGTTGCTGGAGGTGATACAGACAGGCAGAGGCAGCTCATCAATCTTCCCGATAAGAGTTGAAAGCAATCCCGCGCTTTCTGATCAGAGGACAGGGCAGAGCAGTGAATTTATTCCCGGCTTGTTGGGAACAGTGAGAGCTGCTGGCAGCTGCTTTCCTGACATTTTACACCTCTGCGGCTGCATCGTTGACACTTACTGGACCGCGGGGGCTGACGTCTTAGAGCGTAAAACGTAGAATGAGGAACAGCACAGCCATAAAGGTCTGGAGTAACTCAGCGGGTCAGGCAGCAACTAACTCTGGAGAACACGGACATTGCCATTTTTTTTCCGGACTGCAGAAGGGTTCCGACTCGAAACGTCACCGATCCATGGTCTCCCGGGATGCTGCCTGACCCGCTGAGTTACTCCAGCACTCTGTGAAATGTCACCTATCCATGGTCTCCAGAGATGCTGCCTGACCCCTTGAGTTACTCCAGCACTCTGTGTATTTTTCTGTAAACCAGCATCTGCAGTTCCTTGTGTCTACATTTCTACAACTTTCAAAAAACATTTGGACAAGCACAGGGATGGGATAGGCCAAATGCAAGTGGGATGGGACTAGTGTAGATGGGGCATGTTGGCCAGCGTTGGCAAGTTGGGCCGAAGGGCCTGTTTCTGTACTGTCTGACTCTGTGGCGATCCCTTCCCCTGCCAGAGCTTGGCATAGACTGTGGCGGCGTTAGGCCTGATGAGACGTCCCCAGTGGAACGAGGATCTAGATTGTAATGAGGGTCCCAGTGCTGGAGGTGGGAGCCTGGGAGAAGATACTGACATTAGTTTACTTGTCCTTCCAGTTGGACTACTGTGGTCTGGCCAACACGTGACTCCAAACCCCAGCCAACACGTGACTCCAAATGCAGGGTCTCAACCAGAAATATCAACCACCCTTCTCCCTCTGCAGTCGCTGCATCTGTTGTATGCTGCACCTCTAAACTAACCTAGTTTAGTTCATTGTCACGAGTACCGAGCGAGGTACAGTGAAGAGCTTTTGTTTTCATGCTCTCCAGTCAAAGACTGAAAATGATTACAATCGAGCCGCCCCAGTATACAGCTACAGGATAAAGGGTATAATGTTTAGTGCAAGATAAAATCCGATTAAAGATAGTCCAAAGGTCTCCATCGGTGATGCAACCGGCAAAACAAAGGCTGGCCGCGTTGCCCGCCGTGTTCCAATAGCCGCCAGCAATCATGCTCCAATCTCCGCAACTGAGGAATGGCTGCTTGTGCGGGAGGGCCCCAAAATCCATGGCAACGGGAGCCCAGCGGGGGCCGAGGCCTGTGGTGTGAGAACCAATGGATGAAGCATTCTTAAAAGCTGCAGCAAAGAGCTGTCTTAGCCAGAGGCTGATTTAACAGCAAATCTTTAATGAGGGCACCGTCGGATGTTGAACGCAAAACTGCCTTCAGATCTATTAGACAAGATCCTGACTTCATTCCTTGGATTGCAGGAAGTTGAGACTTTAGAAATATAACGAGGAAACAGCCCTTCGGCCCATGGAGTCCGCGCCGACCAGCGATCACCCTGTCCACTAACACTATCCCACACACTAGGGGCATGTTACAATTTTACCAAAGCCATTAACGTACAAACCTCTTTGTCTTTGGAGGAAACCGGAGCACCCGGAGGAAACCCACTTGGTCACAGGGAGAATGTAAAATTCCGCACAGACTTCACTCATAGTCAGGATCCAACCTGGCGCTGTAAGGCAACAACTCTACCGCTGCTCCACCGTGCTGCCCAAAATGTGGAACTGGTGTCTTTACTGGGGCAGCACAGCGGTAGAGTTGCTGCCTTACAATCCCAGAGACCCAGGTTCGATCCTGACTACGGGTGCCGTCTCTGCGTTTGCACGCTCTCGCTGTGACCCCGTGGGTTTTCTCTGGGTGCTCCGGTTTCCTCCCACACTCCAAAGATGTGTGGGTTTGTTACTTAACTGGGTTCAGTAAAAATTGTAAATGGTCCCGGGTGTGTAGGATAGTGCTACTGTACGGGGGGATCGTTGGTCAGAGCGGACTCGGTGGGCCGAAAGGGCCTTTTTCCATGCTCCATCTCTAAAGCCTAAAGATGGACTGATAGTGAGTGGGAGGGGAGAAGGGAGGAAAGGTGGGGAGGGGTGGAAAATCAGCAGATGGAAGAGGAATTGAGTGATGGGGACCAGGGAGAGAGCTATCTCCTGTGCTCTCTCCCACGCTCACTCCTCAATCAGTGTCACAGGGCAATAAATTATCATGTTATTAACACAGTACAGTTTATTGGAGATCAAATGAGCTGCACTATTCCCTGCAGAGGATTCATTCAAAAGTATTTAATTGTCTGTAAAGCACTTTGCTCTTCCCTGCAAGGGATGTCGGACATTTGCTGCAATAATGTGTGGCGTTCCCTCACATAACCCAGGTGACAATCCCCTGCCTGTGTGGGATCAGGTGTGGATTCAGATGGCTGTTAACTACAGCCCAACACCTCGACAACCTGTTGCTAATGTTGTCGGTTCGATTCCCACCAGGGGAATTAAGAACAAAGTCATTTAATTTAAAAGACTCGTACGTTCATAAGTTCTAGGAGCAGAATTAGCTCTACTCTGTCATTCAATCACGGCTGAGCTATAAGAAAATCTGTGGGTGAATAGGATTGCTCAGGGGGGCCAGCATGGACTTGATGGGCCCAAAGGCCTCTTTAAATTGAAAAAAATGGCCAAGTGACGCCAGGGCGGGGGAGAGAGATAGAGAGGAGTGTGTGTGAGTGAGAGAGAGCGGCTGTGTAAGTGTGAAAGAATATGAGGCTGCTTATGTGTTTGTTTCTGTGTGTGTGTGTGAGAGAGTGTGGCTCTTTGTGTTTTTATTTTTGTGTGTGTTTACTAAGCGAGCGAGAGAGAGAGAATGGCTCTTTATGTGTTTCTATCAGTGACTTTGTGTCTGTGTGTGTCTACGTCTATGTGTGTGTGTGTTTTGTTTATGTGTGCGTGTCTGTGTATGTGTCTGTGTGTGTGTCTGTCTGTGTGTGTGTGTGTGTGCGCGTGTGTGTGCGCGTGTGTGTGTTCACACTGTCTGTGTGTGTGCGTGTGTGTGTTCACACTGTGTGTGTGTGTGTGTGTGTGTGTTCACACTGTGTGTGTGTGTGTGTGTGTGTGTGTTCACACTGTGTGTGTGTGTGTGTTCACTGTGTGTGTGTGTGTGTTCACACTGTGTGTGTGCGTGTGCGTGCGTTCACACTGTCCAGCACTGTCCTCTGTGCACAGAGACCAACCATCTCCGTGCGGAGCTGCTGGGAGCAGTGACTGTACAGCACAACACGAGATCGGAAGCATCGGCTCTCTGATTACATTTGAGATTATTGGGGATTAAATTACTGCCAATTGCAGCCCAGTGGAATGCTGTCATTCAGTTGAAAATTGGAACTAAGCGTTGTAAGGTTGGTGGGGATAGGGTGAAAACGTCCAACTCACTATTCTGTGTCTTCCTGTGTGTGTGAGAGAACATGTGTAGCTGTTTATGTGTTTATTTCTGTGTTTGTGTGTGTTTGTTTCTGTGTGTGTGTGTGTGGCTGTGTGTCCACATGTGAGTGTAACTGTTCATGTATTTGTAACTACATGTATTTGTATGTGAGTGTGTGGCTGTTTGTGTTTGTTTCTGTACGTGTTTGAGTGTGTGGCTGTTTATGTATTTGTTTCTGTGTGTGTGTGCACGTGTGTGTGTGACTGTTTATGTATTTGTTTCTGTGTGTGTGTGCACGTGTGTGTGTGTGGCTGTTTATGTATTTGTTTTTGTGTGTGGCTGTTTATGTATTTGTGTGTGTGTGTGTGTGTGTGTGTGCGGCTGTTTATGTTTTTGTTTCTGTCCAACTCACTTTCCCCCTAGCCCTGAAACAACTCCCGTTCTGCTAGTTATACAGACATTAGGTGATTTAATTATCACAAGTGGATTATTTAACTCAATCGGAGGTAGCTGGAGGATGTAGATTTGGGCGATTCCCCTTCAATCCATCTTTATTATTCATTCCTCTCTTTTTTTAGTTTTTATTGTTGACTACTTAGGGTTTAATTAGTCCATAACTGCGCTCCGCATTCTGGCTGTTGGCGTGTTTAGGTTTATTATTGTCATTTGCATCGAGGTACATTGTAATGAACAGTTTTGCATGCTGTCCAATTAGATCAGATAATATGATGAAGAAGAATGGTCTTGTCCTGAACCGTTTCCTATCCACGTTCCCCAGAGACACCACCTGACCCACTGAATTAGTCTGGATTGGTTTAGTTTATTGTCACGTGTACCGAGCGAGGTACAGTGAAAAGCTGTTTGTTGCACGCTAACCAGTCAGCAGAAAGACTACTGGATTACAATTGAGCCATCCACAGTATGCAGATACAGGATGTTTAGTGCAAGATAAAGTCTAGTATAAAGTCCCATTAAAGAATGAGGTAGATAGTAGCTCATGACTGCTCTCTAATTGGTTCAGTTTCCTGATAATTGCTGGGAAGAAACTGTCCCTGGATCTGGAGGTGTGCGTTTCACACTTCCGTACCTCTTGCCTGATGGGAGAGGGAAGAAGGGGGAGTGACTGGGGTGAGACTGGTCCATGGTTATGCTGGTGGCCTTGTCGAGGCAGCGTGAAGTGTCTCCAGCATTTTGTGTCTTTCTTTTGTACCTTGTTTCTATGTTTTGACTGTTCCATTGCAAAATCGAGTCTGAAGAAGGGTCCTGACCCAAAACGTCACCTATCCATGTTCTCCAGAGATTCTGCCTGACCCGCTGAGTGACTCCAGCACATTGTGCCTTTTTTAGATAATACCATACACCAGTACAATCAGGTCAAACTTAAGTACAATAGTTTAGTTTATTATTGTCATGTGTACTGAGGTACGGTGAAAGCTTTTATTTGCGTGCTATCCAGTCAAAGAAAAAGCTATACGTGATTCCAATCAAGCCGTCCACAGTGTACAGATAAAGGGCACCGCATTTAGTGCAATATATAACATTGAATTCCAATAGAGTTTGATTAAAGATAGTTCAAAGGTCTCCAATGAGATGGATAGGGAGTCAGGACTGCACTATAGTTGATGAGAAGACAGTTTAGTTGCCTGATAACAAAGGGGAAGATACAGATCGCAGAATATAGTTCTGTAGTGCATCAGTTCCAGAGACAAAGTCAAATGTCCACAGTGAAGTAGCAGTGAATCGGACAGCACCCGAGCTTATGGAAGGACCGTTCAGAAGCCTGATAACAGCGGGGAAGAAGCTGTTCCTGAGTCTGGTGGTGCGCGCTTTCAGGCTTCTGTACCGTCTGCCGGACTGAAGCGAGGAGAAGAAGGAATGAGTGGGGTGGGACAACTCTGTGATTATGCTGGTTGCTTTTCCAAGGCAGCGTGAAGTGTGGATGGAGTCAGGCAGGGACTCTTCAGTCTGACTCGGGGGCAGTTTCTGTGTGCATGTACCCAGGGTTGGGAGGTCCTGAAGGTTCGGCGGACTGCAGGACCGGGAGGGAGCTGCAGGAGATGCCGGACACGAGGAGCAAGGGCCGGTGGGAGGGTGAACCGGGGTATCGCCTCCAGTGCCTTCAAGGTCGGCTGCAGGAGCTTTGTCCCCACGGCAGAAAGATGGCCGGGCGGGGAGAGGGACGCCGGATCGTAGGCTGATCCAGTCGGAAGGCCCAGCACGAGGCTGGGGCTTACCTGGATCAGGAGCCACTCCAGTAGACCGAACACATGGACCGGATTTTAGACTTTAGAAATGGCACCAAAACAAGGCCGAGCCTGCATGTGTAAATATGTAAAAATAATTTCACCGTGCAGTTGCACATGTGACAGACAAAGCACCATTGCACCATGAAATCTCTGTTGCCACAGTCATAGAGTGCTACAGCGCACAAACAGGCCCATCAGCCTAACCTGTGCACACCGACCAACATGTCCCATCTGCGCTAGACCCACCTGCCCGTGCTTGACCCATCCTGTCCTATCCATGTACCTGTCTCATTGTTTCTTAAACTTTGCAATAGTCCCTGCCTCAACTACCTCCTCTGGCACTTGTTCCACACACCCACGTTACCGCTCAGATTCCTATTAAATCTCCCCCCTTCACCTTAAACCTACGTCGCCCGTACATACACTACTGTGCACACCCAGGGAGTGTGTGTCCAGCTGAGAATGCGTGGAACCAGGGGGTTTATGCTGATATTGGTGCACATCTTCAGAGGGGATGTGTGCAGATGTTTATAAACATCCAGAGGTGTGTGCAGATGTACGCTGGGGATCTGTGGCTGATGATAATCGTGCTTTCAGGGATCATCACCCCAGCTATGGATGCATTCCTTCTGCGGAACAGCCTCACGGGGAATATGCACAGCTGCTGGCTTGTTCCCAGGGAGACTGTGCAGATGTTGACATGCTTCCCAGGAAGACTGTGCAGATGTTGCTTTAGTTTAGTTTCATTTAGTTGAGTTTGTTTTTATTGTTCACGAGAAACAGTGAAAAGCTTTTTAGTTGCGTGCTGCCCAGTCAGCGGCAAGATGAAATACCTGTATCATTACAACTGAGCCGTCCACAGTACGCAGATGCAGGATAAAGGGAATAACGTTTGGTGCAAGGTAAAGTCCGATTGAAGATAGTCTGAGGGCCTCCAATGAGGTAGATGGGAGATCAGCGTGCTCTCTAGTTGGTGAGAGGACGGTTCAGTTGCCTGATAACAGGTGGGAAGAAACTGTCCCTGAATCTGGAGGTGTGTGTTTTCACACTTCTGTACCTCTTGCCCGATGGGAGAGAAGAGGAGAGGGAGGGACCGGAGTGAGACTGGCCCTTGATTGTGCTGCTGGCCTTGCCGAGGCAGCGTGAAGTATAGATGGAGTTGATGGAAGGGAGGTTGGTTTGTGCGATGGTCTGGGCTGCGTCCACAACTGTCTGCAATTTCTTGCGGCCTTGGATGGAGCTGTTCCCAAACCATGCTGTGATGCTTCCTGATAAAATGCTTTCTGCAGCACATCTGCGGAGGTTGGTGAGAGATGTCTGGACCTGTGGTCTCTGGAAGATAAAGGGAGTAATACTCAAATACAGAGTGGCTTTGTATATAATAACTACGCCATCATTCCTCCTCCTCCCTGCTCCTGTCCGGCAGAAGGTTGAAAACGTGCAACACCAGACTCAGGAACAGCCTCTTCCCCTCTGTTATCAGGCTTCTGAACGGTCCTTCCATAAGCTAAGGTACTGTCTGATTCACCTCCTCCCCTTTTGCGGACATTGGATTTTATCTGTGGGACTGGTGCGCTACAATGCTGAGAACTATATTCTGCACTCTGCATCTTCCCCTTTGCTCTACCTATTGTACTTAAGTTTGACGATTGTATTGATGTATGGTATTATCTGATTTGATTGGGTAGTACGCAAAACAAAGTTTTCCACTGTACCTCGGCACACGTGACAATGATAAACCTAAACCTAAATCTGCATACACAAGAAACTGCAGATGCTGGTTAATCAAAAAAGACAGAGTGCTGGAGTAACTCTGCAGGCCAGGCAGCATGTCTGGAGAACGTGGATAAGTGACTTTTCAGGTAAGTGTCTTTTTTGGATAGGTGACGTTTCAGGACTTGTAGTTGTCCCGACAAAAACATCACCTATCTACGTTCTCCAGGGATGCTGCCTGGCGATTAGGTGGCACAGTGGTGCAGCGGTAGAAATGCTTCCTCACAGCGCCAGAGCCCCGGGTTTGATCCTGACTATGGGTCTGTCTGTACGGAGTTTGCATGTTTTCCATGTGACCACGTGGATTTACTCCAGGTGTTCCGGTTTCCTCCCACACTCCAGATTTGTAGGTTGATTGGCTTTGGTAAAATTATAATATGTCCCTAGTGTTTAGGACAGTGCTAGAGTAAGGGGTGATCGTTAGTCGGCATGAACTTGGTGGGGTGAAAGGTCTGTTTCCACACACTATCTCTAAGGTCTAAAGAGACCTGGTCACACGAGAGGTGTTTGGGTGAATGTCACGATAACTCTAACTCTGCAGTCTAAAGACTGAAGAGTCGGGTCAGGTCGAGGTTCATAAGTTATTGGAGCAGAATTTGGCCATTCAATCCATTGAGTACTCCACCATTCAATCATGGTTGATCTATCTTTCCCTCTGGCCCCATTCCCCTGCCCTCTCCCCATATCCACATAAGATAGGTGGATGATGGTCTCTGGAACTGATGCGCTACAATGCAGTGAACTATTCTCTGCACTCTGTATTTTTCCCTTTGCTCTACCGATTGCATTTGAGGTTGACGTGATTGTATTTATGTGTGCTATTATCTGATCTGTTTTGATAGCAAATAATACATAAGCTTTTCACTGTACCATGGCACACATGACGATAATAAACCTAAATCGAAATCTGCAGATGACCATGTATCTCTGAAGTCTAATGTTTTGTGTCGGATGTAATGCTGAGGCTTTATATGGCACTGGTCAGAGCACATTTGGAGTATTGTGAGCAGTTTTGGGCCCCATGTCTGATGAAGGATGTGCTGGCGTTGGAGAGGGTCCAGAGGAGGTTTACGAGAATGATCCCAGGAATGACTGGGTTAACATATGATGAGCGTTTGACGGCACTGGGCCTGTACTCGCTGGAGTTTCGAAGAATGAGGGGCGACTCATAAAAACTTACCGAATAGTGAATAGCCTGGATAGAGTGGATGTGGAGAGGATGTTTCCACTAGCGGGGGGTGTCTAGGAGTAGAGGTCACTGCCTCAGAATAAAAGGACGTACCTTTAGAAAGGAGATGAGGAGGAATTTCTTTAGGCAGAGGGCGGTGAATCTGTGGAATTCATTGCCGCAGACGGCTGTGGAGGCCAAGTCATTGGGATTTGTGAAGCGGAGATTGACAGGTTCTTGGTTAGTGCGGGTGTCAGGGGTTACGGGAAGAAGGGAGGAAAATGGGGTTGGGAGGGAAAGATAGATCAGCCATGATTGAATGGCGGAGTAGACTTGATGGGCCGAATGGCCTAATTCTGCTCTGAGAACGTTTATGAACTTATGATTCCACACTCCAGTGGCACTGACGGGTGATTCCCTGTGCTTTCTCTGCAGGTTTTGGTTGACTCGGTGGAATCTGGGGACGGAGGTCCACTGCTGTACGAGAACGTGACCATCGCCGAGGGAAACCCCATTTTCCGTGACCTGGTCTTCAGCCCAGAATACCAGTACATCTACGCCATGACGGAGAAGAGGGTGAGTGGAGGGAGCAGCGGCCGCAGGATGGCCGGGATACCTGGGCTCCTGGTCCGGAGGCACGGGGATGCCCCCTGTGCTGGCGTTCCGGCGAATCCCAACGGGATAATGTAGGGTTGGAATGGGGGGGGGGGGGGGGGGGGAGGGAGGGAGGGTGAGGCAGAGGCGAGAGGCAAGCGAGCACGGTGCCTGCACCATCTCAGAACGGTGACCACGACACACCGAAGCCCAAAGCTACTTGCGGCAACTTCTGTCAATGACCTTCTGATGTTCAGTGTCCATGGAGTAGAGTTGGTCTCCACTGGTCAGTTGGTCATAGAGTCACACGGCACGGAAACAGGCCCTTTGGCCCAACTCATCCACGCCGACTAAAGATGCCCCAAGCAAGCAAGTACCAGCTGCCTGCATTTGGCCCACATCCCTCTAAACCTCACCTATCCACAACCTTGTGTCATTGTCTTTTAAATGTTGGAATGTTATCTACCTCAACTACCTCCTTTAGACCTTAGGCATTGGAGATTCTGGTAGCTCGTTCACTACACCACCAGCCTCTGAGTCAAAAAGTTGCCCCTCAGGTTCCTATTAAATCTTTCTCGCCTCACCTTAAACCTGTGTCCTTCAGTTATTGATTTTCCTACCCCTGGTAAAAGGCTCCGTGCATTGATCCTATCTATTCCCCTCATGGTTTTATACACCACTATAAAATCACCCCTCAGCCTCCTGCGCTCCAAGGAATAGAGTCCTAGGCCTGCCCAACCTCTCCCAATTGCTCAGGTCCTCGAGTCCTGGCAACGTCCTGGTAAATCTTCTCTACACTCTTTCCAGCCTAACAACTTCCTTCCTGTAGCAGCGTGACCAAATATAGAGCCTCTCCCTCGCCATGAGCTCCATCTACACTTCACGCTGCCTCGGGAAAGCAGCCGACATCATCAAGGACCTTTGTCACCCCGGTCATTCCCTCTTCGCCCTCTCCTGTTGGGAAGAAGATACAAACACTTAAACACCTGCCACCAGACACAGCAGCTGCTGATATCAAACTATTGAGCCATCCTCCCCCCTGATCTTCCAACCTAACTCATTGGGGATTTTGAACTTTTGAAATTCATTCGCTCTCTCCCCGTCAGTTTCCTTGTGTTATCTCTAAACGAAACGCTAAACTAAAATCGTCAGCTAAATGGCATAAATAAAGCTGCTTTTGGTACACAGGGTGAGCTAAGTTCTAATGTTTTTCGGAGCAGAATTAGGCCATTCATACCATCAAGTCTACACCATTCACTCAAGGCTGATCTATCATTTCCTCTCAACCCCATTCTCCTACCTTCTCCCCATAACCCCTGACACCCGCACTAATCAAGAATCTATCAATCTCTGCCATAAAAAATATCCATAAATAATATTACAAATTATATAAATATTATAAATATTAAACTTATTATAAATAAAGTTTGGAGGCACAACACAAGCATTAAAACCTAAACACATCTCAACACAGGGGGAGTTTGTACAAGTATGGCGAGGTTGGTCTGAAGAAGGGTCTCGACCCGAAACGTCACCTATTCCTTTTCTCCAGAGATACTGCCTGTCCTGCTCAGTTACTCCAGCATTTATGTTTGTCTTTAGTGTAAACCAGCATCTGCAGTTCCTTCCTACACGCGAGGTACAGTTTAGTATAATTTAGAGACGCAGCGTGGAAACAGGCCTCTCGGCCATTTGAGTAGACGCCAACCATCGATGACCCGTTCACACTAGTTTTATGTTATCCCACCTTCTCATCCACTCCCTGCACAGTAGTGGGCAAATTGACGGCAATCTGTTCGATGACGTTGAGCTTGGCGGTGGTACGGCCTTCAACGTTGAGCTGCAGTAGCGCTTAACCTTGACGGTTGGCGGCGTTTGACGGTGCCGCCTGGCCTGGGGAGGCACGGCGGTCTGTGGTCTGCAGACGTGGCAAAGACATTAGTTTCGCTTTAAGGGCTTACGAGCCTGTAAGCTCCTCGTGGGGGAGGCCGTGTGAGAGGTTGTCTTTGTCAGTAGCGATGAAGAGGTGGGGTCTCGTCGACAGTGCCTTCTGCGAGTGTGGGGACCCAACACAGACAGTGGAGCACATGGTCACCAGTTGTCCCCAAATACCGCCCACCGAATGGTGAACGAGGTTTTTAGATTTTTTAGATTTAGAGATACAGCGCGGAAACAGGCCCTTCGGCCCACCGGGTCCGCGCCGCCCAGCGATCCCCGCACATTAACACTATCCTACACACACTAGGGACAAATTTTACATTTGCCCAGCCAATTAACCTACATACCTGTACGTCTTTGGAGTGTGGGAGGAAACCGAAGATCTCAGAGAAAACCCACGCAGGTCACGGGGAGAACGTACAAAGTCCGTACAGACGGCGCCCGTAGTCAGGATCGAACCTGAGTCTCCGGCGCTGCATTCGCTGTAAGGCAGCAACTCTACCGCTGCGCCACCGTGCCGCGCCTTAGGTCTGATTGACCTGGACGATGACACGTTCTCCTGGCTCGCCTCAACGGAGCTGCAGCTCCAAAAGACATACGACAGGAGCAGAAAAAGTGGGCAAATTTACAGAAGCCTGTTAACCTACAAATCTGCACGTCTTTGGGATGTGGGAGGAAACCGGAGCACCCAGAGGAAATCCACATGGTCACAGGGAGAATGTGCAAACTCCACACAGACAGACAGACAGTTCACGTGGCGGCGCCTAACAGCAGCGGCTGACTAGCAGTCTGTCCGTCTTTTTTTTGTTGAGTGTCGGTGTTGGGATGATTTTTATATATATTTTTTTGGTTGTGTATGTGTGGGAGGGGGTGGTGGTGTGTGGGAGGTGGGTGGGGGGTGGGTGTGGGTGGGTGGGTGTGGGGAACTTTTCTCTTCCTCACGGCACGGGGTGCGGCTCGGCTGCGGGGCCTAACATCCCCCGGTGCGGCTCGGCCGCTGGACTTTACATCCCGGTGCGGCTCGGCCGCTGGACTTTACATCCCGGTGCGGCTTGGCCGCTGGACTTTACATCCCGGTGCGGCTTGGCCGCTGGACTTACATCACCCGGTGCAGCTCGGCTGCAGGGCTTAACACCGCCCGGTGCAACTCGGCTGCGGGACTTAACACCACCCGGTGCGGCTCGGCTGCGGGACTTTTCACCGCTGGTGCGGCTCGGCTGCGGGACTTAGCTGCGCAAGGCTTGGTCGCGGGCCTTTCATCGCCCGGTTCGGCCGCGAGACGTTTCAGCGCCCGGTGCGGGGACTGTGCGGGTCGGTCGGGGACGAGCTGTCTGTCCGTGGGCGTGGGGAAGAGAGGGGAAGTTTTGTTGCCTCCATCACAGTGAGGGGGTGTTTGGAGTCACTGTGATGGACGTTTGTGTTGGGGTCGTGTGTCTTGTGTTCTTTTTTTTTTTCTATGACTGCTATGTAGTTTACTTCGGTACCGAACGACAAATAAAGCTCTGTTATACCTGTTATACTGTTATCAGGATCGAGCCTGGGTCTCCAGTGCTGTGAGACAGTGGCTCTACCTGCTGTGCTACAGTGCGGGTCCCTGAAGTCACAGTGAATCAGTGTGTGACTTGAGCTGATGTGTGTGGATTCATTGGGCTGAAGTCAGGCAAACCTCCGTGACCGTCGTAGGGATTTTAAATTCACCCCACAAACATGTGATTCTTTTAATTTAGAGCTACAGCGCGGAAACAGGCCCTTCGGCCCACTGAGTCCATGCCGACCGGCGATCACCCCATACACTGGCACTCTCCTGTACACTGGGGACATTTAAACTCTTTTACCCACGCGGTCACCGGGAGAACATGCAAACTCCAAACAGACAGCACCCGTAGTCAGGATTGAACTCTGGTCTCTGGCCCTGTGAGCAGCAACTCTACTGCTGCGCCACCGTGCCGCACAACTGCAGATGCCTGATTCACTTCCCAGCTTTATAAATCACTGCACTAATCACATCGGTGAATTCCTCATAATTGTGTTATCCCCGAGCCCTGAGAATTAAGCTCAATATTTCTGGAGTAGCCTCGTAAATAAATTGACTCGTTTTAACAGTTTCTGAGTAAATTTTGTTTAAATTTACTATTGAGTGCCAGTCACCAGTGTCCTCGATGTAGTATTTTGCAGATATTTTCTGCTCTTTAGCTTGACGTATTGACATTATGACTCGGATTGTTTTTGTGCTAAAACCTATTTTCAATCGTATTGATCAACAAGCGCAGTTAAATGCGTCAAGGAATCATCTTGTAAAGAAAATTCTGAGTTGGAAATTGGTTTGCAGGCCACGCTTGGTTGCAAATACACGGTAGACTTAGGGTGGGGGGGTGTGGAGGGTGGTGCGTGCGTGGGAGAGGTGACGGAGATGGAGGGGGATGTGGGGGGGTTAGATGGAGGGGTTGGGAGGGACCGGGAGGGAGGATGGATGGAGGGGGATGGGGGGGGGGGGGGGGATGGTTGGCAGGGAGGGGCCAAAGGGGCTTGCTGAGGTGGGGGAGGCTGGGCTAACGCTGGCCGGTGTCTCTCGCCCCCTGCAGGTCAGCCAAGTGCCGGTGGAGAGCTGTGACCAGTACCAGAGCTGTGGGAGCTGCCTGGGCTCCCGGGACCCCCACTGTGGCTGGTGTGTGCTGCATAATGTGTGAGTACTCAGCTCCTTGTCCCCCCCCCCACTCCTCTCCCTCCAGCCCTCCCACCTCCCTTTTCCAACACCCCTCAATCTCTCCCACCACCCCATCCTCCTCCTCCATCCCCCCTCCATCCCTTCCTCCCCCCTCCATCCCTCCCTCCCCCTCCAACCCTCCCCCTCCATCTCTACCTCCCCTTCCCTTCCTCCCTTGCCCCTCCTGCACCCTCCCTCCCCCCTTGCCTTCCTCCCCCCTTGCCTTCCTCCTCCCTCCATCCCCACTCCCCCCCACCCTCTCCCACTATCCTCCTCCCCCCCCCCCTCCCGGTTTATCCTTCCCACCCCCTCCCCGCCCTGTGACCGCGTGGGTTTCCTCCGGGTGCTCTGGTTTCCGCGCCACATCCCAAAGACGTGTGGGTATGCAGGTTAATTGGCCCTCTGTAAACAGCCCCCAGTACGTAGTCAAGTCAAGTCAAGTCAATTTTATTTGTGTAGCACATTTAAAAACAACCCACGTTGACCAAAGTGCTGTACATCAGTTCAGGTACTAAGAAACGAACATACAATGGCATACAAACATAACAGCACATACATAAACAGTTCACAGCGCCCCCTCAGAGGGCCTCAAACGCTAGGGAGTAGAAATAGGTTTTGAGCCTGGACTTAAAGGAGTCGATGGAGGGGGGCAGTTCTGATGGGGAGAGGGATGCTGTTCCACAGTCTTGAAGCTGCAACCGCAAAAGCGCGGTCACCCCTGAGCTTAAGCCTAGACCGCGGGATAGTCAGTAGCCCCAAATCAGCCGACCTGAGGGACCTGGAGATAGAGTGGTGGGTTAGAAGATTTTTGATATGGGGGGGGCAAGTCTGTTTAGGAGCGGACGAGAAAGTGGGATAACACAGAACTAGTGTGAACGGGTGATCAATGGTCGGCGTGGACTTGGTGGGCCGAAGGGCCTGTTTCCATGCTGTATCTCTAAACTAAACTAAAAATACACAAGCAGTAAGTGGAGGATAGATGCACGTTTCCTCGAGCGTAGTCCTTTACAGCAGTCTGGTTGATCGGCGTGGATGGCAGCCTGCCGTCTCTGCCTTGCCTGGCATTGGAATTGGCAGTCTTTGCCAATTTCCTCCTATCGTCTAATCCACATTTGTGATAAAGTTGAAGAAAACCCTCCCGTTCATGTAGTATAAGAAGATAACTGCAGATGCTGGTACAAATCGAAGGTTTTTATTCACAAAATGCTGGAGTAACTCAGCAGGTCAGGCAGCATCTCGGGAGAGAAGGAATGGGTGACATTTCGGATCGAGACCCTTCTTCAGACTCCTGTTCATGTTCTCCTTTGCAATCGGCTTGCGAGTTCATGTAGGTGAGGGCCCCAGTTCTGCTTGACCACCCCAGTCTCACGGCAGCACGATCTCCATCGCAAGCTGTGATTATTGAAATTGGGACATTAATTATTTAGTTGCAACTGTTTCTCTGTTTAAACAAGGTGACATTGCTTTTTTCCGATCGCTCGACAGAGCTTGACATGCCTTAATATCATGTGCCTTGGTTTTAAAGAGGATTATATCTGCTTAGACAGGAGATGTCTATGAATTATTCACAGCAGAATGAATAGACACACGAACGTGATTTACAGCACTCGCCAAAGCCATTGAATCTTCAGGGGCAGGAGATCGCCAAGAGTTAACACAGAGTTGGTGAGGGCAAGTGGGGAATACGAAAGAATGAAGCCAATGTGTCAGTCCATAAGGTTCATAAGTCATAGGAGCAGATTTAGGCCATTTGGCCCATCAAGTCTACTCCGCCATTCAGTCATGGCTGATCTCTCTTTCCCTCCCCCTCAACCCCATTCTCCTGCCTTCTCCCCATAACCCCTGGTACACGTATTGATCATGAACCTGTCAATCTGCACCTTAAAAACATCCATTGACTTGGCCTCCACAGCTGTCTGTGGCAATGAATTGCACAGAATCACCACCCTCTGACAAAATCAATTCCCCCTTATCATCTTTTTAAAGGTGCGTCCTTTTATTCTGAGGCTATGGCCTCTGGTCCTAGATTCTCCCACTAGTGGAAACATTCTCTCCACATCCACTCTATCCAGGGCTTTCACTATTCAGTTTCAATGAGGTCCCCCCCTCACCCTTCAAAACTCCAGCGAGTACAGGCCCAGTGCGGTCAACTGCTCATCATAGGTTAACCCGATCATTCCCGGGATCATTCTCGTAAGCCTCCTCTGAACCCTCTCCAACGCCAACACATTCTCCCTCTGATATAGGGCCCAAAGGTTATGGTTCCTAAGATCTACTTGCATTTCTGGTCACCCCTTTACAAGAAAGTAAGTGGAAGCTTTGGAGAGAGTGCGGAAAATGTTCATCAAAATGTTGCCTGGATAAGAGGACATTAGGACATACAGTCATACAGCACGGAAACAAGCCCTTTGACCCAACTTGCCCATGCCGACCAAGATGTCCCATCTACACTAGTCCCACCTGCCCGCGCGCGCTTGGCCCATGTCCCTCTAGACCTGTCCCATCCAACTACCTATCCAATTGTCTTTGAAATGTTGTTAGAATAACCAGGTTTGAGGTGGAATCAATCTGAAGAATAGCCCCAAACTGAAACATCACCTATCCACGTGTAGGAAAGAACTGCAGATGCTGGTTTAAATCGAAGGTAGACATAAAATGGGGAGTAACTCAACGGGCCTGGCAGCATCTCTGGAGAGAAGGAATGGGTGATGTTCCGGGTCGAGACCCTTCTTCAGACTCGACCTGAAACGTCACCCATTCCTTCTCTCCAGAGAATGCTGCCTGTCCTGCTGAGTTACCCCAGCATTTTGTGTCTACCTTTGATTTAAACCATCACCTATCCATGTTCTCCAGAGATGATGCTTGACCCACTGAGATACTCCAGCACTCTGTGACCTTTTGTGGATGTTGAAGCGACTTGGGTTGTTTTCTCCTGAGCATTGGAGGTTCAGGGGGGGGCCTGATAGAAGTATATAAAATTAGAAGAGATAGGTTTGACAGTCAGAACCTTTCCCCCTTGGTGGAAATGTAAAAGACTGGAGGGCATAGCTTTAAGATGAGAAGGGAAAAATTTAAAGGAATTTTGTTCCTGAATCTGGTGGTTTGTGCTTTCGAGCTTTCAAAATGGTTTACAAAACTGGACCCCTCTCCACCAACGTGAAATAACCATCAACACATTTGACAGGGTATTTAGGAGATTGGGCATTCCGACAGGGAATGATGGCACTGAAAGGCGTGCGTTTGAAGAAAAATGTAGGAGGAAGGAATAGAGAGAGGGACAGGATGATGAAGAGAGGGCAGAGGAAAGAGACAATGAGGAGGCTTGTACATAGCATGGACACCAGATGGGCTGAATGGCCTGTTGGTGCATGACTTGAACAACCCCTGTGAAACAACTCTGACCTGGGGCGGCACAGTGGTGCAACAGGTAGAGTTGCGGCCTCCCAGCACCGGAGACCCGGGTTCGATCCTGAGCTCGGGAGTTTGTACGTTCTCACTGTGACTGCATGGGTTTCCTCAGGGTCCTCTCGTTTCCTCCCATATCACGAAGAAGTGTGGGTTTGTGGGTTAATTTGGCCTGTGTAAATTGTCCCCTGGTGGATGAGAAAGTGGGATAACTTAGAACTAGTGTGAGTGGGTGATCGATGGTCGGCGTGGATTTGGTATGCCGTAGGGCCTGTTTCCATGCTGTATCTCTAAAACTAAAACTGGCATCTTTATGTTTGCACTTCTATTTATTTTCCAGCCTCTGGATAGAAAAAAAATCATTTTTCATCTATGTTTAGTTTAGATTAGTTTAGAGATACAGCGTGGAAACAGGCCTTTCGGCCCACCGTGTCCATGCCAACCAGCAATCACCCCGTACACTAGCACTATCCTACACACCAGGGACGATTTACAATATTACCAAAGCCAATGAACTTACAAACCTGTATGTGTCTTTGGAGTGTGGGAGGAAACCGGAGCATCCGGAGAAAACGCACACGGTCACAGGGAGAACGGGCAAACTCCGCACAGACAGCACCCGAAGTCGGGATCGAACCTGGATATCCCGTAAAGCTGCAACTTTACCACTTTGCCATGTGGCGCCCTAAAACTGACATCCTTTTGTTTGCGTGCCTAGTTTATTTTCCAACCTCTGGATTGAGAAAAAAAATCCTTTTCCATCCACCTGAAAAAAAAAAAAAAAATGGCTCCTTAAGGCCCGCTCTGCATTTGCAGTCTTCAATCTCCTTCCTAGTAACAAGAGAAGCGTCTGAACTTTGACCTTAGCAACAGAGTGACATTGAGTTTATTGCTTGGCCTTTGCATTCTCCCGTCTCTTCTTGTGTGGTCTGAGGAAATGTTTCTATTTATTGATTCCCAAGTTTAAATGAATTATTGCCAAGAGACCAGGCCAGGATTGTTTGGGTTGATGTGCCAACAGTCTGACAAGATTCACAATCTGAAAGGTGATGGATTGGAATGAGGGGCTGGGACGTCTTTAGATGGTCATCATACTGTAACATCCTCAAAGAAGATTACAAGCCAGTCATTGGACTTTTAAAGAGGCGATGGATAGGTTCTTGATGAGTTATTTTTAGTTTAGTTTATTGTCGCGTGTACCGAGGTATATACCAACGTTGATAAATTCTTGATTAGTACGGGTGTTGGGTTATAGGGAGAAGGCAGGAGAATGGGGTTGAGACGGGAAGATAGTTCAGCCGTGATTGAATGGCAGAGTCGACTTGATGAGCCGAATGGCTTGTTCTGCTCCTGCAACTTATGAAAAGCTTTTTGTTGCATGCTAACCAGACAACGAAAAGAACTATACATCATTACAATCGAGCCATCTACAATGTACAGATACAGGATTAAGGGAATAAAGTTTAGTGCAGGTAAAGTCTGATTAAAGATCGTCCCAATGATGTAGATGATGGGTCAGGACCATTCTCATGAGGGGAATAGATGGGGTGAATGCACAGTCATTTAGGGTAGGGAATCAAGAACCAGAGGATATAGGCTCGTTTTTTTTAAATTCCCCCACAATCTCGGAAACTCCTCCCCAGATTGTACACCTAAACTCCGCACGAGGGGCAATTTACAGAGACCAAATTAACCTTCAGACCCACACGTCTTTGGAACGAGGAAGGAAAGTCCCATTCTTGTGCTGTACTGAACTATGTTTTTTGTTAAGAGCCAAGATTGTTTCATTGTCATATGTATCGAAAGCGGAACAATGTGCTGCGTCGAGTTGCTGCCTCACAGCCCCAGAGACCCAGGTCTGATCCTGACTGTGCGGAGTTTGCACGTTCTCCCTGTGACCGCGTGAGTTTCCTCCGGGTGCTCCGGTTTCCTCCCACATCCCAAAGACGTGCGGGTTTGTAGGCTAATTGGCCTCTGTAAATTGCCCCTCGTGTGTAGGGAGTGGATGCAAAAGTGAGATAACATAGAACCTGGGTGAACCAGCCATCGATGGTCGGCGTGGACCCAGTGGGCCGAAGGGCCTGTTTCCATGCTGTATCTCTAAACTCTAAATGAAATTCTTACTTGCAGAAGTGTGGCAGGACTGTAAACACAGTGCTCAATAGATAATATAAGAAACAAAAAAAAAAAGAATAAATCAAATATTATTCATTAATTCTGAATAAACCCAATTTAAAAAAAAGGCCGATGTCCAAGGTCACCTAGTGCAACCGTGACAGTTCGTAGTTCAGAGTTCGTAGTGCGTTGGTTGTCGGGGCCGGCTGGTGAACTTTGACTCTTGTGTCCCCTCAGATGCTCCCGCAAGGGACAAATGCAACCGTGCGAATGAATACCTGCGCTTTGCGTCGAACCCGCGCAGTGCGTGCACCTCAGCGTGCAACCTAGCAATATCTCCGTCACCACCTCCGAGGTCCTGGTGAGTCTCACTGGCTTGTCTGTGCGAGCGAGAATGTGCGATGATCTCGATAGTCAACAATCAATAGTGCTGAGACACAAAAAGCTGGAGTAACTCAGCGGGACAGGCAACATCTCTGGAGAGAAAGAATGGGTGACGTTTCGGGTCGAGACCCTTATTCAGACTCCTCCTGCAGTCAATAGTACTTTTATTGTCACACTAGACCAAGTGGACCCGTTGGGCCCAAACCTCTACTGCATTGGTGCAGCACCCTCTCCTCTCCCCCTACCCTCTCCCCCCATCCCTACCCCTCCCCCTCCCCCCTTGCCCTCCCCCCACTCCATCCCCCTCAACCCCACTTATCCTCCCTCCTCCCCCCTTCTCTCCCTCTCCCCCTCCACCCTCCACCCCCCTCCCTCCCTCCCCCCTCCTTCCCTCGGAGATAGATTTAAACTTTAAAATGTGAATAACTTAAAAAATATAATCTCGATTTCAATGAAACTTCTTCCATTAGCGCCAAAGGGATCACGGTGAGTAAGGTGGGCCTAAAATTTCAGGCTATCGTGGACCATTTTGACTGTTGTTCAGGAACAAACAAACAAGAGTTTTAGTGTATAGATATCTTAATTGTTAACACAGCAAAATTATTTTTTCTTATAAACTGTCCAGTAGAGTTTGAGTTTAGTTTAGAGATACAGCATGGAAATAGGCCCTTCGGCCCACCAGATGCACATACTAGGACAATTTCCAATTATACCAAGCCAATTAACCTACAAACCTGTACGCCTTTGGAGTGCAGGAGGAAACCGGAGATCCCGGAGAAAACCCATGGAGAGAACGTACAAAATCCGTACAGACAGCACCCGTAGTAAGGATCGAACCCGGGTCTCTGGCGCTGTCAGGCAGCAACTCTACCGCTGCGCCACCTCGCTGCCCTGTGTTCTTTCCCTGATGCAAGGAAGGGAATGAATGAGTATATCCGAGGGTGGACGGATGTATGCATGTTTGAGAGTGTGAGCTAATGTTTCCACTGAAACCAGAGGATTCTGGCTGAGGTCCAAAGTTAGTGTGGAATATTTATATGATTATCAGAGCACTGACAGGAATCCACCGCAAATATGGAACATCATTGGCTGGGCCTGGGCTCTTGCAACCAGCTTGTTATGTGTTGCTCCTTTGGTTTGGAAGTGGTGGGTGAGGGAGAAGAGGGGAAGGTGAGAGGCAATAACTCTGATACAATCCCGCTGCAGGCTCGGCCAAACACAAAAACCTTTCCCACCTCCCTCTCGTACTGGTCTCACTGTGTGTGTGCGTGTGTGTGTGCGAGTGTGTGTGCGTGTGAGTGAGTGAGTGTGTGTGAGTGTGTGTGTGTGAGTGAGTGCGTGCGCCTGTGGTTGCCCCCCTCCCCCCTCTTCCCCTCTCTCCCCTTCTCCTCCCCCTCTCCCTCCCCTCTCCCTCCCCCTCTATCCTCCTCTCCCCCCCCTCTCCCCACTCCCCCCCTCTCTCCCCCCCTCTCCCCCTTTCCTCCTCCCCCCTCCCTTCTCCTTTGTCCAACCATCTGCCAATCCATAACTCCCCTCGTCTGTGTACACCTGTGACCTGCCAGGCTTTGTCCTGCCCCACCACCTCGCTTCTACTTTTCTTCCCCCCCCTCCAGTCAGTCTGCAGATGGGTCCCGACCCGAAACGTTCATCTTCCCACAATCTCCAGAGATGCTGCCTGACCCGCTGAGTTACTCCAGCACTTAATTACATTTTATGTGCTGCAGTTTTTTGGCTTGTTAACACAATAACACACAAATAAGTATATTATAATCAATAATAAATCAAATCATCAACAATCAGTTGGGTGGTGCAGCGGGTAGAGCCGCTGCCTCACAGTGCCAGAGATCTGGGTTTGATCCTGACATCAGGTGCTGTCTGTGTGGAGTTTGCACGTTCTCGCTGGGACCACATGGGTTTTCACCAGGTGCTCCAGGTTTCCTCCCACACACCAAAGACATGATGGTTTGTAGGTTAATTGGCTTCAGTAAAATTGTAAATTGTCCCTAGTGTGTAGGATAGTGCTAGTGGTACGGGGTGATCGCTGGTCGCCCTGCACATCTTTAAAGTGTGGGAGAGAACTAGGGCCACCCGGAGGAAACCCACATGGTCACAGGGAGAAGGTACAAACTCCTTACAGGCAGCACCCGTAGTCGGGGATGGATCTCGGGGCCCCTGGCGCTGTGATGCAGCAACTCTGCCGCTGTGCCACCGTGCCGCCCTGCGCTTTGCCCCACCTTGGCGGAGGGAGTAGGTGGAGGGGACGGTGTAGAGTGTCTGTCTCCTGCTAGATCACTCCATGCTCAGCGCTGGAGGAGAGGGGAAGGGGTTAATGCAGGCTGATCGGTGAGGCAGTGACTGTGACTTAGTGTCGGGGCAAGCATCAGTGCATCAGTGGGGAGACTTTCAACTGTTCTAATTTTTAAATGTTCTCTCCCCCTCCTACACCTTGCTGCTTCCCCTCCCATTTTCTCCTCTCGCCCCTCCGTTTCTCCCTTCCTCTTCCTTTCATTCATGTCCTTTCTCTCTATCCTCTTTCGCCCGCTCCGCAATATTTCCCAATCTCTAATTGCCCCCTCCCTATGATCCTCCCTGCCACTCCCTCTCCCCTCCCACCTTCCCTCTCCTTTCTCTCTCTCTACCTCTCCCCTCCGCCTCTCCCTCTCCCCTCCACCTCTCCCTCCCCCCTCTGCCTCTCCCCTCCGCCCTCCGCCTCTCACTCTCCCCTCTCCCTCTCCCCTCCGCCTCTCCCTCCCCCCTCTGCCTCTCCCCTCCGCCCTCCGCCTCTCACTCTCCCCTCTCCCTCTCCCCTCTGCCGCTCCCTCTCCCTCCACCTCTCCCTCTCTCCTTCCTTTCCTTCCCTCCCTCCATCGCTTACATCCGCCCTTCTCACTCTATCTTCTTTCTCTCCTGTCTCTCTCTCTCTCTCTCTCTCTCTCCCCTCCCTCTCTCCCCCCATGTCCCTTCTCCCTTCCCCCTCTCTCTCCGCAGTTAATTCTACAAACCCGCAACGTTCCCGACCTTTCCACCGGTGTCAACTGTTCCTTTGAAGACTTCACGGAGACGGAGGGTCGGATTATGGACGGTCGGATCTACTGCCGATCCCCGTCTGCCAAGGACATCATCCCCATCACCAGAGGCCATGGTAAGTTATACCGTTCACCTGTGCCACCAACCTGTGACCCCAGGTATCTCTGTCACCCCACTCTCTCTCTGTGACCCCCCCCTCTCTCTCTGTGACCCCCCCTCTGTCTCTGTGACCCCCCTCTCTCTCTGTGACCCCCCCTCTCTCTGTGACCCCCCTCTCTCTCTGTGACCCCCCCTCTCTCTCCGTCCCCCCCTCTCTCTCTGTGACCCCCCTCTCTCCATGACCCCCCTCTCTCCCTGTGACCCCCCTCTCTCTGTGACCCCCCCCCTCTCTCTCTGTGAGCCCTCTCTCTCTCTCTGTGACCCCCCACTCTCCATGACCCCCCCTCTCTCTGTGACCCCCCCTCTCTCCGTGACCCCCCCTCTCTCTGTGACCCCCCTCTCTCCATGACCCCCCCTCTCTCTCTCTGACCCCCCTCTCTCTCTCTGACCCCCCCTCTCTCTCTGTGACCCCCCTCTCTCTCCGTGACCCCCCCTCTCTCCGTGACCCCCCCTCTCTCCGTGACCCCCCCCTCTCTCTGTGACCCCCCCTCTCTCTCTGACCCCTCTCTCTCTCTGACCCCCCTCTCTCCGTGACCCCCCCTCTCTCCGTGACCCCCCCTCTCTCCGTGACCCCCCCTCTCTCCGTGACCCCCCTCTCTCTGTGACCTCCCCTCTCTCTCTGTGACCCCCCTCTCTCCGTGACCCCCCCCTCTCTCCATGACCCCCCTCTCTCTCTGTGACCCCCCCCTCTCTCCGTGACCCCCCCTCTCTCCATGACCCCCCCTCTCTCTCTGTGACCCCCCCTCTCTCTGTGACCCCCCCTCTCTCCATGACCCCCCCTCTCTCTCTCTGACCCCCCTCTCTCTCTCTGACCCCCCCTCTCTCTCTCTGACCCCCCCTCTCTCTCTCTGACCCCCCCTCTCTTTCTGTGACCCCCTCTCTCTCTGTGACACCCCCCTATCTCACCGTGACCCCCCTCTCTTTGACCCCCCCCTTTGTGACCCCCCTCTCTCTGTGACCCCCCCTCTCTCTCTGACCCCTCTCTCTCTCTCTGACCCCCCTCTCTCCGTGACCCCCCCTCTCTCCGTGACCCCCCTCTCTCTGTGACCCCCCTCTCTCTCTGTGACCCCCCTCTCTCCGTGACCCCCCCTCTCTCCATGACCCCCCTCTCTCTCTGTGACCCCCCCTCTCTCCGTGACCCCCCCTCTCTCCATGACCCCCCCTCTCTCTCTGTGACCCCCCCTCTCTCTGTGACCCCCCTCTCTCCATGACCCCCCTCTCTCTGACCCCCCTCTCTCTCTCTGACCACCCCTCTCTCTCTCTGACCCCCCCTCTCTTTCTGTGACCCCCCTCTCTCTCTGTGACACCCCCCTCTCTCCATGACCCCCCTATCTCACCGTGACCCCCCTCTCTTTGACCCCCCTCTTTGTGACCCCCCCCTCTCTCTGTGACCCCCTCTCTCTCCGACCCCCTCTCTCTCTCCGTGACCCCCTTTTCTCTCTCCTTGACCCCCTCTCTCTCTCTCCGTGACCCCTTTTCTCTCTCTGTGACCCCCCTCTCTCTCCGTGACCCCCCTCTCTCTGTGACCCCCCCTCTCTCCGTGACCCCCCCTCTCTCCGTGACCCCCCCTCTCTCTCTGTGACCCCCCTCTCTCTGTGACCCCCCCTCTCTGTAACCCCCCTATCTCTCCGTGACCCCTCTCTTTGTAACCCCCCCTCTCTCTCCGTGACCCTCTCTCTCTCTCTGTAACCCCCCTCTCTCTCCGTGACCCGCTCTCTCTCTGTGACCCCCCCTCTCTCTCCGTGACCCCCCTCTCTCCGTGACCCCCCCTCTCTCTCCGTGACCCCCTCTCTCCGTGACCCCCCCTCTCTCTGTGACCCCCCCTCTCTCTCTGTGACCCCCTCTCTCCGTGACCCCCCCTCTCTCTCTGTGACCCCCCTCTCTCTGTGACCCCCCTCTCTGTAACCCCCCTCTCTCTCCGTGACCCGCTCTCTCTCTCTGTGACCCCCTCTCTCTGTGACCCCCCTCTCTCTCTGTGACCCCCCTCTCTCCGTGACCCCCCTCTCTCTCCGTGACCCCCCCTCTCTCCGTGACCCCCCCTCTTTCCGCCTGCACTTGCTCCAGCCTGGATGTCTTTCACGTTCCCTCCTCACCCAGCTGAGACTTTAGACTTTAGATATACAGTGCGGAAACAGGCCCTTCGGCCCACCGAGACCAGCGATCACCCTGTACACTAGCGCTACTCGACACACTGAGGACAATTTTCCGATTTTTACTGAAGCCAATTAGCCTACAGACCTGCACGTCTTTGGAGTGTGGGAGGAAAACTGGGCACCTGGAGAAAACCCACGTGGTCACAGGGAGAACGTGCAAACTCCACACAGAAATGGAGTAGTCAGGATCGAAGCCGGGTCTCTGGCGCTGTAAGACTCCTATTGTGTAACGTGCGAGAGTGGGACAATGTACAACTTGTCAAAACGGGTGATCATCGCTTGCAAGGACTTGGTAGGCCGGAGGGCCTATTTCCATGCTGTATCTCTAAACGAAACATGTGCAGGAAGGAATTGCAGATGCTGGGTTTATACTGAAGATAGACACAAAGTGCTGGAGTAACTCAGCAGGTCAGGCAGCATCTGTGGAGAAAGGAAACAGGCGATGTTCCCCGTTGTAACCCTTCTTTAGACTGAATGTAGAGGGATGGGGTGGGGACTGGGGGGGGGGGGGGGGGGGGGGAGGGAAAGGCCAGAACAAATCAGGGCCAGCAACAGATGAGCAAGGAAGAGTGGAGCCCAGAATGGCTCATTGTGGGCTGGGGAACGAGGTGATGACGAAGGGATAAAGGAATGCCAACAGTGGAACCTTCGTAGCTTTCTCATTCAGAGGAGAGTGTGATTAGATTTAGACTAGTAAATGTCTGAAGAAGGGTCTCGACCCGAAACGTCACCCATTCCTTCTCTCCCGAGATGCCTGCCTGACCTGCTGAGTTACTCCAGCATTTTGTGAATAAATACCTTAGATGAGTTAATTGTCATATACACTAGGGTACAATGGAATTCCTTGTTCACATAGAGATCACGGAGTGAGTACAATGCCAAACACAATCACAAGGTCACAACTGTGGGTATGATTTTAAAGCACGTGAAGTGCTGGACCAGCAGTAGAGTTGCTGCCTCACAGGGCCAGAGACCCAGGTTCAATCCTGACTACGGGTGCTGTCTGTACGGAGTTTGCACGTTCTCCCTGTGACCGCGTGGGTTTTCTCCGGGTGCACCGGTTTCCTCCTACACTCCAAAGACATGCAAGTTTGTAGGTTAATTGGCTTCGGTAAGTTGTAAATTGTCCCCCGTGTGTAGTATAGTGCTGGTCGGCACGGACTCGTTGGGCAGAGGGGCCTGTTTACACACTGTATCTCAGGGGTCTAGTCTAAAGCACTCTGTTGTCAGTAGGTGGGCCAAGTATGACAAATGGAAATGTCTGACCCTTCTGAGTTGATAAATAAAAATAAACTTCCAGCTGACTCCATAGACTTCTCTCTCTCGCTCTCGCTCTCTCTCTCTCTCTCTCTCTCTCTCTCTCTCTCTCTCTCTCTCTCTCTCTCTCTCTTGGATGCTACAGAAGTTGGACGGAGATGAGAGTTGGTGGTTGCCTCAGTGAGATGTTTACGGAGGAGGTTTCTTGGGCTGTCAGAAGCTGGGTGTTGGTTTGGAAGTCCTGACTCACAGTCAGAGTGACATGCCCAGAGGAAAATATCCCTGGACTTGTCAGAGCTATGATTTTTCTTTTGCTGGAAGAACTCAAATTTATATTTTAGTTGCGGCTGTTCACAAAACTAACTTCTTTGAGGTGCCTGGGGAGTTGCATAAGTGCATGTTATGGTCTGAGTATCCTTCTTTGAGGTGCCTGGGGAGTTGCGTAAGTGCATGTTATGGTCTGAGTATTGTTGGGGGTGCAATATTTGCACAGAAATAAATTGAAGGAAAAAAACTAATTGTTGCAAGCATTGCCGCAGATGTCTTCCAGATGTTTCCGTGGACTCGTGCGTTGGGGACGAGGGTCAGAGAGAGCCAAAGGCAGCAAATTATTCTTGCAGATGTAATGGATGAGAGGTTCGGGGGGGCTCTGGAGGGGGTATTGTTTCGAGCCCCTGTTTGTGAGAGTGTTGGGGATATTTTTTAAACAAACTCTTTTGATTTATCACGGTTTTGGTCGCCCTGTTCCAGGAAAGATGTTGTCAAGCTGGAAAGGGTGCCGGGAAGATTTACGAGGATGTTGCCTGGACTCGAGGGCCTGAGCTGTATGGAGAGGTTGGGCAGGCTAGGAGTTTATCCCTTGGAGCGCAGGAGGCTGAGGGGTGATCTTACAGTGGTGTACACTATCACGAGAGGAACAGATAGGGTAAACGCCCAGAGCAGGGGAATCGAGAAACAGAGGACATAGGGTTAAGGCGAGGGGGGGAAAGATTTAATAGGAATAATAATAATAATAATTAATTAATAATAATTCGCGAGGTAACTTTCTCGCACAAAGGCTGGTTGGTGTATGGAAAGAGCTGCCGGAGGAGGTAGTCGAGGCAGGTACTATTACAGCGTTTAAGAAACAACTACATGGATAGGACATGTTTAGAGGGATACGGGCCAAACACAGGCAGGTGGGACTTGTGTAGATGAGACTGGTTGGCTGGTGTGGGCAAGTTGGGCTGATGGGCCTGTTTCCGCACTGTATGACTGTGACTCTGCACTGAGAGGGCCCAGGATTGCAAGCACCGAGATAGATAAAGAGAGAGAGAGAGAAAGAGAGAGAGAAATCAGGTCACTGGGATGTCAATTCAGGCTATTGTCGGCTGATGCAATCCGTTGAGGGGTTTGTCATGTTCGGCAGAAGCGACGGAGTCTTAGAGTTCGAACCAGGCTCTCTGGGGAGTGAATTAGGAAAGATTTCTACTCAAAGCGGTTAAGGGAAATGTGGAATTCTTTTCAAATCATATCATATCATATATATACAGCGCGGAAACAGGCCTTTTCGGCCCACCAAGTCCGCGCCGCTCAGCGATCCCCGTACATTAACACTATCCTACACCCACTAGGGACAATTTTTACATTTACCCAGCCAATTAACCTACATACCTGTACGTCTTTGGAGTGTGGGAGGAAACCGAAGATCTCGGAGAAAACCCACGCAGGTCACGGGGAGAACGTACAAACTCCTTACAGTGCAGCACCCGTAGTCAGGATCGAACCTGAGTTTCCGGCGCTGCATTCGCTGTAAAGCAGCAACTCTACCACTGCGCTACCGTGTCGCCCTGATGACAATGATGACAAGTTCATTATTAATTCAAATCTGATGGACTCTTTTATCCATAAGTATTAAAAAAATTAGCGGCTAAAGGGGCGGAACTGGTGCAGCGGTAGAGTTGCTGCCTTACAGCGCCAGAGACCCGGGTTCGATCCTGACTACGGGTGCTGTGTGCACAAAGTTTACACGTTCTCCCTGTGACTGCGTGGGTTTTGTCCGGGTGCTCTGGTTTCCTCGCACAGTCCAAAGGCATGCGGGTTTGTAGGTTAAGTGGGCTCTGTAAATTGCCCCTAGTGTGTAGGGAATGGATGAGAAAGCGGGATAACATAGAACTAGTGTGAACGGGTGATCGATGGTCAGCGTGGACTTGGTGGGCCGAAGGACCGGTTTCCACGCTGTATCTCTAAACGAAACGAAACTTAAAATATCTGAATCGACCAAACGGTCTCGCCAACTGGACTCCATCAGAGATATTTGACATTTAGAGCAGTTGTAGTTATTAATAATTAGTAGTTATTAATTGAAAGATACTAGAAACTAGTCTGAGCAGGTGATTGAACGGATGATCAGTTGTCATGGAAACAGGCCATTCGGCCCAATGGGTCCACGCCGACCATCGATCACCTGTTCAGACTAGTTTTATGTTGTCTCACTTTTGCATTCACTCCTTACACTAGAGGGGCAATTTTGAAGAGGGCCAATTAACCGATAAACCTGTACGTCTTTGGGAAGTGAGCGGATACCTGAAGAAACCCATGCGGTCACAGGGAGAATGCACAAACGCGATTTTATCGGGAGTATGAGTGTATTCATTTGCTGGTGGTGTCAGCACATGGAAAGGTCTGACTCAGACAGTTTTTTAGAATAATGCGGTGACCTCACATTTCCAGCATTGCAGGGAACAGCAGGAGCAAAAACTAATTGGCTGGGGCAGGAATGTGACTTGCACCAGGAGTGGTGGCATTAGAAAGGTGACCACAGTGAAATGCATGAAATGGGTATTGGAGAGATGAGCTTTAATGGGGGATTGGAGGGATGAGGTCCACTGGGAATGTTGGGCTGAAGGGATCAATTCCAGTGGGAATGTTAAGGGGTTGGAGGGATGTTTCAATTGGGATATTGAGGAATTGGAGGGATGGGTCTCAATGGGAATCTTGAGTGAATGCAGGGGTGAGTTTCAATGGGAATGTTGAGGTATTGGGGGGATGTTTTAACAGGAAACATGAAGGTTTAGAGAGATGTGTTTTAATGGGAATGGTGAGGAATCGGAGGGATAGGTTTCAGTGGGAATGTGGGATTGGGGGGATGAGTTTCAATGGGAATGTTGGGGATTGGAGGGATGGTTTCCATTGGGAATATTAGGCTGGTGAATGGTTTCTAATGGGAATGTTGGGGATTGGAAGGATGGTTTCCAATGGGAATGTTGTGGGATTGGGGGGATTTCAAATGGAATGTTGGGGATTGGTGGGATGGGTTGCCATTGGGAATATTGGGCTGGTGAATGGGTGCCATTGGGAATATTGGGCTGGAGGAGTGAGCTCCACTGGGAGTTTGGATGGGTTTCCGTGAGGTTGGAAGGTAAGAAGGTTCCTCGGGAAAGTTGGGCATTCGGTTGAATTGCTGAGGTTGATCTTGACGTTGATGATTTAGCCATCGCTGGTAATCCACGTTTAATGATCCTTTTGACACTTACTTTGTGCAGGAGATAAGCGAGTGGTGAAGTTGTACCTCAAGTCCAAGGAGACCGGCAAGAAGTTTGCCAGCACGGACTTTGTGTTCTACAACTGCAGTGTCCATCAGTCGTGAGTATTTCCATGGCTGTCTGTCAGTGCCTTCTCCCCCCGCAATCTAGTCCACCCCCGTGATCTAATCTGCTCCCGCGATCTCGTCTACCCCCGCGATCTCGTCTACCCCCGTGATCTCGTCTACCCCCATGATCTCGTCTACCCCCGTGATCTCGTCTACCCCCGCGATCTCGTCTACCCCCGCGATCTCGTCTACCCCCGCGATCTCGTCTACCCCCGCGATCTCGTCTACCCCCGCGATCTCGTCTACCCCCGCGATCTCGTCCACCCCCGCGATCTCGTCCACTCCCGTGATAACTCCGTTTGGATACCTGCAAGACTCCAACATCCCTCAACCCATCCCAACACCCAAAAGACTATTCTTCTCATGGGGATCAGGACTTTTAATATATGAAAGCAGCCCAGATCATCGCACAAACCAACCTCTCTTCCTTTGGCTCCGTGTACACTTCATGAAGCCTCGGCAAGGCCACCAGCATAATCGAGGATCAGCCTTACCCCGGTCACTCCCTCTTCTCCCCTCTCCCATCAGGCAAGATGTGTGAAAGCGCACACCTCCAGATGCAGGGGCAGTTTCTTCCTGGCTGTCATCGGGCAACTGAACCATCCTATCTCCAATGAGATAGCAGCAGTCCTGAGCTACTATCTACTTCATTGGAGACCCTCAGACTATCAGAGGATATTCTTGCTATTGAGGGCGTGCAGCGTAGGTTTACTAGGTTAATTCCCGGAATGGCGGGACTGTCATATGTTGAAAGACTGGAGCGACTAGGCTTGTATACACTGGAATTTAGAAGGATGAGAGGGGATCTTATCGAAACGTAGAAGATTATTGAGGGGTTGGACACGTCAGTCTCCAGGAAAGGCCGCCAACTCCACAATGTTAGCTACACAAATCACATCTCCGTCGAGGTAAAAGACTGAAAAAAGTTTACCCCAAACCCCCCACACACATAAAACAAACCAAGGAACCATACTTTTAACACATACTTAAAATAACAATAACAGAAGAAAGGACAGACTGTTGGCAAGGCAGCCATTGCTCGTGGCGCCACCCGAGTTTCACTATGTATGACTATAATTCTACGAACAGGCCCTTCGGCCCATAATGTTTGAGCCGAACATGATGCTATGTCAAACTGATCGTATCTGTCTGTATATGACCTGTCTCCCTGTATTTCGTACACTTCTATGTGCCTATCTGAAAGCCTCAAACGCCACTGTCAGTTATAGAGAGCTGGGTTCTGGAAATCAGACGCAAAGAGTAGATTAGCAGTTCTATCCTTATTTGTTCCCCCCCATCCCAAAGAGGTTGATGATTTAGACTTTAATTTAGACTGTCGCAAGTCAAAATAGGCCCTTCAGCCCATCGAGTCCGTGCTGACCAGCAATCACACCAGACACTGGCACGATCCTACACACGGGGGATAATTTACAATTTTTACAGAAGCCAATTAACCTACAAACCTGCATGTCCTTAAAACCAGGGCAGCCAGAGAAAACCCACGTGGTCACAGGGTAAAACATGCGAACTGTACAGGCAGCTCCCGTTGTCTGGATTGAGCCCCGGTCTTTGGCGCTGTGAGGCAGCAACTCTACCACAGCGCCACTCTGCTGTTCCCTAAAGATCTGTTTAGCTTAGTTTGGAGATTCAGCATGGAAACATGCCGCTCGGCCCACTGAATCTGTGCCAACCAGTGATCACATCGTACACCAGCACTATCCTACACAATCGAGGGGCAATTAACAGAGGGCCAATTAACATACAATCCCGCACGTCTTTGGGATGTGGGAGGAAACCGGAGCACCCGGAGAAAACCCACGCGGTCACAGGGAGAATGTTAAGCCTCCGTACAGACAGCACCCGTAGTCATGATCGAACCCGGGTATCTGCCGCTGTAAGGCAGCGACTCTACCGCTGCGCCACTGCGCCACCCAGCGTCGCATCATGGGTGCGTCAGATTCAACCCGACCCGACTCTGTATTGTAACGTCACAGAGCCATGCGGCACAACAATGGGCCCTTCAGCCCAACACGACCACGCTGACAAAACTGCACCATCTCAGCTCATCCCATCTGCTGTGTTTGACCCAGGGCCCTCTAAACCTTTCCCACCCATGTACCTGGCCAAATGTCTTCTAAATATTCTAGTACCTGCCCCAACTACCTTCTCCAGCAGCTCGTTCCATATACCCACCACCCAGATGGCACCCATGCCAGCCAACTCTCTGCCTGCTGGTCCCAGAAGCAGATCTGCAATCACGCATTCCACTCGCTCCACTCTTTGAAACCTCTACCCCAACAGCAGTATTTCTTTCGTTAACTATGCTCACTATACATTATTCCCTTCATCCTGTGTCTGTACACTGTGGACGGCTCGATTGTAATCATGTATAGTCTTTCCGCTGGCTGGATAGCGCACAGCAAAAAGGGTTTGTTGTGTACACGTGGCAATAAACTAACTAAGAGATATCAAGAGACTCCACTTAAAAGCAGCCCCAACTGACCTTGAACCTTGAAACAGGCCCTTTGGCCTAACTTGCCCATGCCAACCAACATGTCCTATCTACACTATATCCCACCTGCCTGCGTTTGGCCCATATCCCTCTTAAACCTATCCTGCCCATGTACCCGTCTAAATGTTTCTTAAACGTTGTGATAGTACCTGCTTCAACTACCTCCTCCTCCGGCACCTCGTTCCATACACTGACCCCCTCCCCTTTGTATGAAAAAGTCACTCCTCAGGTTCCCATTAAATCTTTCCCCCCTCATCTTAAACCTATGTCCTCTGGTTCTCGATTCCCCTACTCTGTGCGCCTACCTGATCTATTCCTCTGGTGATATTGTACATCTCGAGAAGATCATCCCTCAGCCTCCTGCTCTCTGGGGAATAAATCCCCAGCATGCACAGCCTCACCCAACAGCTCAGGCCCTCGAGTCCTTGTCTATCTTCTCTGAACGCTTTCAAGCTTGGCAACATATTTCCTCTTGCATGCCTGTGCTGTACTGCTCTGTGTTCTGTCAGAGAGTGAGTTGAAAGGAGGGAAGTAATGTGTGTGTGTGGCATTATCACAACAAAGAGAAAAAAAGAGAATTTGACAGATTTTCTTTTGCATTTATGAAAAACACACAAGTTTATTCCTTGCTGACAATCGAGGTTCCATGTTAATTAACATGCTCTATTAAGAATGAAATACATTTGCATATTAATAAATCTCCAATTACCATCTTTTTAATCATAGTAATAAACAAGTCAGCTTTTCACTTTAAAGCAAATGAGCAAGGAGATGCTTTTGCTGGATATATTGTGTTTTACTACATTTGGGGCAAGTATGATTAAAGGAGAGAAAGTATTTTCATTGCTGTTTTTGCTCCAAGTTATAATTTTGCGATACAATCTGGTGCCTTTTCTTAAATGAAAGTTCTCCGTGTAATCAGGGGCCTAAGAGATTAAAAGCACAAACTAATTGCTTCAAAGATGTTGAAGTTCCTTTTGAAATGTGCATTTTCATTCTTTTAGCCTGAAGTTATGAATAATTAAAACTCCCCCGGATTACTTTTTCCGGATTGGATTATTTTCAGTGAGCTGTCTTTTTTTCCCCAACTATGCTGCCAGGCTCGTCGCAATGCTTGCAGAGATTCCTCCCCTCCACCCTCCTTCCTCTCCTGTCCCTTGTGTCTTTAGAGTGTGGCTCTTGTGTCTTGCGGAGATCCCATCTCCTGAGGCTGCACGGGATTTGAGGGTTGACCTGCTTCCACCTCAGTTGGGAGGTGACCAAAGTGGGCCGGAGATGGCTGATGGGGCGGGCGGCACTGATGGGGCGGTCCGTCTGCCTTTGTTGACCCTTATTGCATTCCCTCTCGCTCTCAGTTCCATTTCCTAATCTCCGCATAGTTCCCAAAGCAGTGGGGTGGCACAGAGACCCAGCTGGTAGAACTGCTGCCTCATGGCGACATAGACCCACCCGGCTTGGATCCAAACCAGGGGCACTGTGTGTGTGTGTGTGTGTGTGTGTGTGTTGCGTGTGTGTGTGTGTGTGTGTTGCTCTGTGTGTGTGTGTGTGTTGCTCTGTGTGTGTGTGTTGCTGTGTGTGTGTATGTGTGTCTATCTGTGTGTTTGTCTATCCGTGTGTGTGTGTTTGTCACTGTGTGTGTGTGTGTCTGTGTGTGTGTGTGTGTTTGTCTCTGTGTGTGTGTGTGTGTGTGTAGTGTGTGTGTGTGTGTGTGATTCTCCCTGTGATCGTGTGGGTTTCCTCTGGGTCACTTAAGACATGCAGGACCTTCGGCCACCGATTCCACGCCGACCAATGATCACCCTGTACACTAGTTCTATTCTACACACTAGAGACAATTTACAGAAGCAAATTAACCTACAAACCAGCACGTCTTTGGAATTGTGGGAGGAAACTGGAGCCCCCGGAGAAAACCCATACGTTCACAGGGAGAACGTACAAACTCCGTACAGACAGCACCGGAGGTCAGGATCGAACCTGGGTCTCTGGCACCGTAAGGCAGCAACTCTACCGCTGCGCCACTGTGCCGCCCAGCTCTTTATGCCTTCTTTATTTCATTGTTAATTGTTAATTTATTCAATTTTATTCAATTTCCCAACTTGCCCACACTGACCAACATACCCCATCTACACGAGTCCCACCTGCCTGCATTTGGCCCATGTCCCTCTAAACCTGTCCTATCCATGTACCTGTCCAATGTCTCTTAAACATTATGATAGTACCTGCCTCAACTACCTCCACTGGCAGCTCGTCCCATATATCCACCACTCTTTGCGTAAAAATGTAACCCTGCTTGTTCCTATGAAATCTTTTCCCCCTCACCTTAAACCTATGATCTCTTGTGCTTTCATCTGTCCCAAACAGAAAAATAAAATTCTTACTTGCAGCAGCAAAACAGAATATGTAAACATAACGTGTAGAAAGGAACTGCAGATGCTGGCTTATACCGAAGATAGACTCAAAGTGCTGGAGTAACCCAGGGGTCAGGCAGCATCACTGGAGAAAAAGGATGGGTAACCTTTCGGGTCAGGCACGAAGAAGGGTCCCGACTCGAAGCGTCACCCATCCTTTTTCTCCTGAAATATCCGCTGAGTTACTCTAGCACTTTGGGTCTATCTATGTAAATATAATACACTAGACAATATAGTAAACAAAAAAAATAACATTCAGCATATATATATATATTGTGTGTGTGTGTGTACATATGTGTGTGTGTAATATATATATATATATATATATGCATGCACAGACACACACCTACCTTTGTTGTGTTTCCAATTGAAAACGGAAATCTTCTGCAGGCTCCTGAACCCTTCCTGGCTTCTGTGGACATCTGGGCCAATTGAATTCTGGAACTGGGGTGTGGTTGGGAGGAAGAGGAAGGGAAGGGGGTCTTGTTTTGCTTTGTTGGCCGTAGTCCTATGCTCCATCCAGACAACGTCAGAAGGATTGGTGTTTTGGCAGAGTGTCCCGCTCCTGTTAGAGTCCAATTAGCTAATAGGGCTTTTAGGCCTTTGCCAAGTACGTGATGTCAGTTTGAGTTTGGCTGGGGAGCTAGTTCCTCAGCAAGGGATGCCAATGTTGCAGTAGAATTGGCAGCTCATTGCCCCTCACTTACCTACTGGGGGGCTGGCAATGGTTTGCCCAGCTGACAAACCTCAGCCCGTAGACATACCAGTTGGCCATTCAGCCCCTCGAGCCAACCCCGACAGTTTTAGACGTCGAGTTTTGCTCCTAAACGTATTTGTGCGTACACAAAAGTGGGTTGTATTGTAGATAGTGAAGATAGTTGTCAAAAATTGCAGCAGTATCTTGATCGGTTGGCCAGGTGGGCTGAGGAATGGCTGATGGAATTTAATACAGAGAAATGTGAGGTGTTACATTTTGGGAGCACTAACATGGGCAGTACCTACTCAGTGAACGTTAGGGTCGAGGGATCTAGGAGTACAGGTACATAATTCGTTAAAAGTAGTATAGGGTGGTCAAAAAGCACATCGGCTTTCATCAGTCAGAGCTTTGAGTATAGAAGTTGGGAGGTCATGTTGCAGTTATCGTGCAGGGCGGTACGGTGGCGCAGCGGTAGAGTTGCTGCCTTACAGCGAATGCAGCGCCGGAGACTCAGGTTTGATCCTGACTACGGGTGCTGCACTGTATGGAGTTTGTACGTTCTCCCCGTGACCTGCGTGGGTTTTCTCCGAGATCTTCGTTTTCCTCCCACACTCCAAAGACGTACAGGTTTGTAGGTTAATTGGCTGGGCAAATGTTTTTTTTTTTTTAATTGTCCCTAGTGGGTAGTGTTAATGTGCGGGGATCGCTGGGCGGCGCGGACCCGGTGGGCCGAAGGCCCTGTTTCTGCACTGCATCGCTAAATCTAAAAAAAATATCTACAATCTAAGACGTTGGTGAGGCTGCTTTTAGAGTATTGTGTTCAGTTCATGGCACAATGTTATAGGAAAGTTGTTGTCAAGCTGGAAAGGGCGCAGAGAAGATTTACGAGGATGTTGCCAGGACCTGAGGGCTTGAGCTATAGGGAGAGGTTGGGCAGGGTGGCACTCTATTCCTTGGAGCGCAGGAGGCCGAGTGGTGATCTTAAAGAGGTGTGTAAAATCATGAGGAGAATAGATCGGGTGAACGTACAGTCTTTTGCCCAGAGTTCGGGAATTGAAACCCAGAGGACATAAGTTTAAGGTGAGGGGGAAAGATTTAATGGGAACCTGAGGGGTAACTTTCTCATACAAAGGGTGGTGGGTGTATGGAACAGAGGAGGTACTTGAGGCAGGTACTATTGCAACGTTTAAGAAACTTTTAGACAGGTACATGGATAGGTCAGGTTTAGAGGGATATGGCCAAATGCAGGCAGGTGGGGCTAATGTAGATGGGACATGTTGGCCTGTGTGGGTAAGTTGTGTTGAAGGTCCTGTTTCCACGCTGTCTAACTGACTCTATGATCATTGTGGGCCAAAAGGACCTGCCCCTGTGCTGTCCTGTTCTATGTATTGGGATGCATCACAGCGTGGTTTGGGAACAGTTCCATCCTCCAGAAATTGCAGAGAGTTGTGGACACAGCCCAGACCAACACGCAAACCAACCTCCCTTTCATTGACTCCATCCACACGTCACGCTGCCTCGGCAAGGCCACCAGCATAATCAAGGCCCAGTCTTGCCATCTTCTCCCCCATCAGGCAAGAGGTACAGAAGTAGGAAAACGCACACCTCCAGATTCAGGGACAGTCTACCCAGCTGTCATCAGGCAACTGAACCGTCCTAACACCAACTAGAGAGCAGACGTGACCTCCCATCTACCTCCTTGACGACCGAACTATCTTTAACCGGACCACTGGACTTTGCATGCAATTTGACTTTATGACTCGATGAAGGACCTGTTTGATTGCTGCACAGTTCTATGTTCTATCTACCTCACTGAAGACCTTCAAACTCTCTTTAATCCATCTTTAAATAAGGATGTCAGAGGTAATGTGAAGAAGGCAGGAGAATGGGAAAGATAGATCAGCCATGATTGAATAGCGGAGTAGACATGATGGGCCAAATGGCCTAAAACTCTGCTCCTAGAACTTCTGAACTTTACTGGACTGTATCTTGCATTAAACATTATTTCCTTTATCCTGTGACTATACACAGTGGACGGCTTGATTGTAATCATGTATAGTCATTTTGCTGACTCGATAGCATGCAATGATAAACTTTCCACAGTACCTTGGTACAAGTTTTTTAGTTTTAGAGATACAGTGCAGAACTCACCGGAGTCCACACCGACCAGTGATCCCCGCACATTACCACAAGCCTACACACACTAGGGACAATTTGCACATATACCAAGAATACAAACCCAAGCCAGTTAACCTACAAACCTAACATGCCATCACAATCATAAACTAAACTTAACAGGTTGTTGATCTGGCTTTTGTTCTCTCTTCCTCTCAGCTGCCTCGCCTGTGTTGATGGCTCCTTCCCCTGCCACTGGTGCAAGTACCGTCACATCTGCACGCAGAACGCAGCGGACTGTTCCTTTCAGGAGGGCCGAGTGAACATGTCGGAGGTAAGCACTCCCTCCCCGACCCCATCTCCTATCCCTGCAGCCTTCAGTGCGTTGCCCGTGTAAACTCCCAGAGCTTTGTGCTGCTGAATGCAACCTTAAAAAGCAGTGCAACAACACAAGAGAACTGGGGGCACAGGTACCAACCACAGACAGAACCACATGGGAACCCGACTTAAGATCAAGACACGGCACAGTGGCACAGCGGGTAGAGCCGCTGCTTCACGGCGCCAGAGACCCGGGTTCGATCCTGTCTTGGGTTTGCTGTCTGTGTGTGGAGTTTGCACATTCTCCCCGTGGCTGCATGGGTTTCCTCTGGGTGCTCCAGTTTCCACCCACCTCCTGAAGACGTGCGGGTTTGTAGGATAATTGTGCCTAGTTTGTGGGGAGTGGATGAGAAGGTGGGATAACAGAGAACGAGTGCTAACAGGTGGTGGATGGTTGGTTGGCGTGGACTCGATGGGTGAAGGGTCTGTTTTCATGCTGTATCTTTGAATCAATCACTCAATGGTTTATCATTGTCATGTTTAAGTTTATTATTGCCACTTTCACCGAGGTGCAGTGAAAAGCTTTATTTTGCAATAGACAATAGGTGCAGGAGGAGGCCATTCGGCCCTTCGAGCCAGCACCGCCATTCAATGTGATCATGGCTGTTCATTCTCATTCAGTACCCCGTTCCTGCCTTCTCCCCATACCCCCTGACTCCGCTATCCTTAAGAGCTCTATCTAGCTCTCTCTTGAATGCATTCAAGTAACCCCTGCATTGCATGCTATCCAAACAGATGAGCTGTACATTCCCATGCCATAGATGCAATCAGTTCAAACTCAAGTACAATAAGTGGGGAAGACACAGAGTGCAGAATATAGTTCTCAGCGTTGTAGCGCATCAGTTCCAGAGACAAAGTCCAACGTCCACAATGGGGGTAGAGGTGAATCGGACAGTACCCCAGCTTATGGAAGGACAGTTCAGAAGCCTGATCACAGCGGGGAAGAAGCTGTTCCTGAGTCTGGTGGTGCGCGCTTTTGAGCTTCTGCATCTTCTGCTGGGCGGGAGTGGGGAGAAGGAGGAATGACCTGGGTGGGACAGGTCTTTTGTTAATGAGTGCGCACACACACACACACACACCACTCTCTTTGTCACAAGCCAAACAACAGAAGCAATTGTAACTCATTGCCGTGATGCTGGGAGGGCCCAGTTGCCTCAAGTTCCTCTTTCAATCAGTGGGCTTTCTGTGCGAGGTCGACCCTTGATGCTAATGCCGGAACGTGGGGAGAAATAATAATGATCAGGTTCGGAGTCGTTTCCAGCCCGCTCTGACTTCAGAGGGTCTAATCCTGAAATCCATGGGCTCTGCGTGATACTGTATCTGTTCTCGTTTACAATGTTCCATGGATAGACACAAAGTGCTGAAGTAACTCAGCGGGCCGGGCAGCATCACTGGAAAAACATAGAAAATAGAAAATAGGTGCAGGAGGAGGCCATTCGGCCCTTTGCGCCAGCATCACCATTCATTGTGATCATGGCTGATCATCCACAATCAGTAACCTGTGCCTGCCTTCTGCCCATATCCGTTGATTCCACTAGCCCCAATCTATCTCTCTTTTAAATTCATCCAGTGATTGGCCTCCACTGCCTTCTGTGGCAGAGAATTCCACAAATTCACAACTCTCTGGGTGAAAACATTTTTTTAATCTCATTTTTAAATGGACTCCCCTTTATTCTAAGACTGTGGCCCCTGGTTCTGGACTCGCCCAACATTGGGAACCTTTTTCCTGCATCTAGCTTCGCCCGTCCTTTTATAATTTTATACATCTCTACAAGAACCCCTCTCATCCTTTCAAACTCCAGTGAATACAAGCCCAGTCGCTCCATTCTTTCAACGTCGCATCCCGGGGATTAACCTCGTGAACCTACGCTGCACTGCCTCAATAGCAAGGATGTCCTCCCTCAAATGAGGACAAAAGGAATTGGTGACGTTTTTGGTCAGGGACCCTTCTTCAGACTGAAAGTAGTGGGAGGTGGGGGGGGGGAGGGGTGGTGACTGGAGGTATAGGGACTGGCCAGAACAAGTCAGGGACTGGCAACAGATGGCCAAGGAAGGGAGGAGCTCATAATAGCCCATTGTTGGCTGGGGAAGAGGCGATGACGAGCTGTGGATCTAGTAGGACAACGAGGGTGAGGGGGAGAGAGGGAAAGCAGGGGTTACTTGAAGTTGTAGAGATCTATGTTCACACCACAGGGTTGTAAGCTGCCCAAGCGAACAATAACAAAAGCAAGACGATAATACACTCTTCACGCTTGACATTTGAAAGGGGTCGGGGAGGGGGGGGCAATATACTGGAGATGAGAAAAGCCCAGAACAAATCAAGACCTCCTGAGATCCCTGATTTGTTCTGGCCTTTTCTCACATCAGTCCCCACCCCCCACCTCTCATTCTTTTCCTCCCCGGCCTCTTCTTTCAGTCAGAAGAAGGGTTCCACTGGAAACGTCACCTGTTCTTTTTCTCCAGAGATGCTGCCTGACCTGCTGAGTTACTCCAGCACTTTGGCACAAACCAGCATCTGCAGTTCCTTGCTACCCCCCATTGTTCTACGCTGCAAGTCCAACTCCAAGCTCCTCCAAGGTAGATCGGGTGGTCAAGAAAGCTTTTGCTTCATTGGCCTTCATTGGTCAGAGAATTGAGTATAAAAAGATAGACGCAAAGTACTGGAGTAACTCAGTGGGTCAGGCAGCATCCCCAGAGAACATGGAGAGGTGACGTTTTTGGCCGAAAACCTCCCTCCCACTCCAAGAATATTGACATTGAGTATTATATTGGCACAGGCGTTGCATATAGAAGTTGGCATGTTATGTTGCAGATGGACAAGACATTGGTGAGGCAGTATTTGGAGTATTGTGTCCAGTTTTGGTCACCCTGCTACAGGAAGGATGTTGTTTAACTGGAAAGAGTGCAGAGAATATTTGCTGCCCGGACTCGAGGGCCTGAGCTATAGGGAGAGGTTGAGATTTTACTCCTGGGAGGCATAGGAGGCAGAGGGATCATCTTACAGAGGTGTGTAAAATCATGAGGCGATTAGAAAGGGTGTATGCACGGAGTCTTTTACCCAGGGTTGGGAATCAAAGAACCAGTGGACATAGGTTCAAGGTGAGAGCGGAAAGATATAATAGGAATCTGAGGGAGAACTTTCCCTTCTCTTCTCCCCCCTCTCCTCCTCACCTCTCTTTCCCCCCGCAGCCTCTCTCTCTTTTACCCATGATAGGGGATTCAAGGGGATCCATTGGAAAACATTCTCCCATATTTATGTCCCTATTAAATCTTTCCCCTCTCACATTAAACCTATGTCCTCTGGTTCTTGATTCCCCTACTCTGGGTAAAAGACTGTGCATTCACCCTATCACATAAGGTCATATGGTCATAAGTGATAGAACCACAAATTAGGCCATTCGGCCCATCAAGTCTACTCCGCCATTCAATCATAGCTGATCTATCTCTCCCTCTTAACCCCATTCTCCTGCCTTCTCCCCATAACCCCTGACACCCGCATTAATGAAGAATCTACATTGGCCGCCTCCACAGCCTTCTGAATTCCACAGATTCGCCACCCCCTTATCTATTCCCCTCATGATCTAATGCGCCTCTTTCAGATCGCCCCTCATCCTCCTGTGCTCCAAGGAATAAAGTTCCAGCCTCCCACATTCCAAAGACATGCAGGGTTGTAGGTTAATTGGCCTCTGTAAATTGCCCCTTGTGTGTGGGGAGTGGATGAGAAAGTGGGACAACATAGAACTATTGTGAGCGGGTGATCGATGGTTGGTGTGGGCTTGGTCCACACATCTCCTTTCAACGTTCACCCGCTCACCCTGGGAACAATGTTCCGACTGTCTATCCTATCTGTGCCTCTCGTGATTTTATAAGCTTGTATCGTATACGCACTGTCCTCGGAGTGAAAAGGTTGCCCGTCAGGTTCCTACCCAGGTTCAGTCCTGACCACCTGTTTTCTTTTAAAGAAACTGAGCATTAATTTGAGCTTGCTTCAATAGGCAGCGTTGGTTTCAAGCAGAAGGGACTGTTGATGACGAAACCCACAAAGAGTTTGTTCTCAGTTGGCTGCTGACCGTGTAAAGTAGGCAGGGATTTGCTCTCTGTCCACAATCCCTACCAAAGACCGGCTTTGGACTAATCATCCTGCAGCAGCAATCCGAGCTGCTATTGTGAGGGCAGATCTAATTGCGTGCTAAATTATTCTGCAGCTAGTCTGTCCAGGAATTCAAAATGGGTGGCTAACAACATTGAGTCAGGAAGTCACGAGGCAGCTTTATAAGCCTTTGGCTCGGCTGCATTTGGAATATTTTTAGTTTCGTTTTTTAGTTTAGAAATACAGTGAGGAAACGGCCCCTCGACCCGCCGAGTCGGTGCCGACCAGCGATCACCCCGTACACTCGTGCTACCCCACACGCTGGAGACAATTCACAATTTTTGCATAAGCCAAATTAACCAGCAAACCTGCGTGTCTTTGGAGTGTGGGAGGAAACCGGGGCACCCGAGTCTGAAGAAGGATCTCGACCCAAAGCATCGGCCATTCCTTCACTCCAGAGATGCTGCCTGTCCCGTCCCGTTGAGTTACTCCAGCATTTTGAGTCTATCTTGTGCACCCGGGACACAAAACCCACGCGGTCACAGGGAGAACGTGAAAATTCCGCACAGACAGCACCCGTAGTCAGGATCGAACCCGGGCCTCTGGAGCTGAGAGGCAGCAACTCTACTGCTGCACCACTGTGCAGTTTGCAGTTCTGGTCGCCCCATTACAGGAAGGATGCGGAGGCTTTTGAGAGGGTGCAATGGTAGAGCTGCTGCCTCACAGCGCCAGAGACCCGGGTTCGATCCTGACCTCGGGTGCTGTCTGTACGGAGTTTTCTACATTCTCCCCGTGACCGTGTGGGTTTCCTCCGGGTGCTCCGGTTTCCTCCCACTTTCCAAAGACGTGCGGGTTTGTAGGATAATTGCTTCTTTATAAATTGCCCCTCGTGTGTAGGGAGTGGATGAGAAAGTGGGATAACATAGAACTAGTCGGGCCTACTGTAGAATGCCTGTGCGATTTGTTAATACTTCTCAGGAGTAGTTGTGTTAACGTAAAACTGAAGGTTTGGAATCTGTCTCCTGTGTAATTGAAATGGACTTTTTCCTTTTGTAAAACTGCGTTGCAAAGGTTAATTGCCTGGCATTTAAACTGAATAGCCAGTGATTGTGTGCATTGGCACCAGGGAGTGAAATATTGTATACAGCCTCTCCCTGACGTCAGAACCAAACAAGTTCATGTTCATAAGTCATAGGAGCAGAATTAGGCCATTCAGCCCATCGGATCTACTCCCCCATTCAATCAAGGCTAATCTATCTTTCCCTCTCAACCCCATTCTCCTGCTTTCTCCCCATAACACCTGACACCCTTACTAATCATGAACCTCACAACCTCTGCCTTAAAAATATCCATTGACTTGTACTCCACAGCCATCTGTGGCAATGCATTCTACAGATTCACCACCTCTGACTAAAGAAATTCCTCCTCCTCTCCTTTCTAACGCATGTCCTTTTCTTCTGAGGCTGGCCCTAGACTCTCCCACTTGTGGAAACACCCTCTCCACATCCACATCCACTCCAGGCCATTCAGCCCCCCTGGCTGAATCCTATCTCGACCAGACTCAGCCCAACGATACAGAGAAACTCTCAGTATAAACATCAGAAGATCAACTGGGAGTTTCTGTTTAACGATGAATATTCAGTGATCTGAAGCAGTCATTAATCAATGAGCTAAGGATGTTTCATGTTGGCATGGAACAGTGTTAAACTCACAATCTCACTGGATGGCATTCTAGCTCATCTGTAAAAGGGAAATAGATGTGCCTGTGATAGTGTGTTGGGAGGGGGGGGAGAGGCGGGGGTGGGGGGGTGGGGGGAGAGGCGGGGGGGAGGGAGAGGCAGGGGGGAGAGGAAGATGGCGGGGGCGAGAGGTGGTGGGGGGGAGGAGAGAGGCAGCGCAGTGGGAGAGAGACTCGGGGACAGAGAGAGGTGGGGGGGGAGAGGCGGGGAGAGAGAGAGAGGCAGCATAGGGGGAAGGCAGGGTGGGAGAGGGGGGGGTGAGAGAGAGCCAGGGGGAGGGAGGGGAGAAGGAAAGCGGATGGAAACTGGAGAAGGAAAGGAAGGGGGAAATAAGTGAGATCTGAAGGTTAAAAAGAGAAGCAAACAGAGAGAGAGTGATACAGACAGAGAGAGAGAGAGAGAATGAGAGAAAATGAGAGAGAATGAGAGAGCTGAGAGAGCGAGACAGAGATGAATGCACAGAGTCTTTTACCCAGAGGAGGGGAATCAAGAACCAGAGGACATAGGTTTAAGGTGAGAGGAGAAAGATTTAGCACAAACCTAAGGGACAACTTTTTCACTGGGAGGGTGGTGGGTATAAGGAACGAGCTGCCAGAGGAGGTATTTGAGGCAGGTACTATAACAGCATTTAAAAGACATTTCAACAGGTACGTAAATAGGAAGGGTTTAGAGGGAGATGGGCTAAACGCGGGGCAGGTGGGACTAGCACAGATGGCAGGGTCAAGTTGGGCCGAAGGGCCTGTTTCCGCGGCGTAGTGCTCTGAAAGTGTTGCCTTCGGTGGACGATGATCCGGCCAGCACCAGTCTGCACAGGTGCTGCAGGAATGGAATAAGACTGCAGAATTCTCAAAACATTTCCCACAGTTACAGCACTTCATGAAAAAGCCCGTCAATACTTTCGTTGCTTAAAGAACCAAAGAATGAGGCGAGAATGATAAAGAAAACATAAATTAATCTCCCTGTACATGCGTGTGACTCGAAACGACCTCACCGATGGAGCCCATTGTGTTCAGTATTTGCAATGTCATTTAAAAAAAATAATTTTCTTCCCAAAGGCTCCATATTTTAATGAATATTTTGAAGAGAAAATAAAAATGAAGGGGTCGTGTGCATTTAATTGTGCCGTCCTTATTAACGCCTGCCCTTTGGAAAGCCCTGTCTTTTCCCCAAGGAGACAGCATTTGAATGGTGATGATTCTAATTAGAAATCAACACTCTCAAACGAGTCACCCGCTTGTACCTGTGAGTGTAAGCTTGCTTTGTGCATAGAGTCATACAGCACGGAAACAGGCCCTTCGGCCCAACTTGCCCATGCCGACCAACATGCCCCATCTACACTGGTCCCATCTGCCTGCATTTGGACCATATCCCTCCAAACCTAAACCTCCACTATCCAGTGCTGCAACACGGTGGTGCAGCGGGTAGAGCCACTGTCTCACAGCGCCAGAGACCCGGGTTCAATCCCGACCTTGGGTGCTGCCTGTGTGTGTGGAGTTTGCATGTTCCCAGTGGTAGCGATGGGCAGTGGGCGGCACAGTGGCACAGCGGTAGAGTTGCTGCCCTACAGTGCCAAAGACGCGAGCTAGATCCTGACTACAGGTGCTGTCTGTGCGGAGTTTGCACGTTCTCCATGTGACTTGCGTGGGTTTTCTCTGGGTGCTCCTGTTTCCTCCCACAGTCCAAAGACGTGCAGGTTTGTAGGTTAATTGGCTTCGGGAAAAAAAAGGAAAATGTCCCTCGTGTGTAAGATAGTGCTGGTGTACGGGGTGATCGCGGGTCGGCGTGGACTGGGTGGGTGGAAGGGCTTGTATTCGTGCTGTATCACTAGGATGTAAAGTAAAGTCTAGAGTAAATTAACCTATTAACACATCTTTTGGGATATGGGAGGAATATGGAGGAAGCCCACGATGTCACTGGGAGAACGTACACACTCACAGACAGCACCCAATGTCGGGATCGAACACGGATCTCCGGCGCTAAGAGGCAGCAGCTCTACCAGTTGTGCCACTGTGGCCCACTGTGATGAAGATGGCGTGGGGGGGGGTGGGGCTGGTGGAGAGGATGGTGCACGGCTTTAGGAGTCTGGTGTCCAGTTTGGAATGTGTCAGACTAGGAGTTGAGCATCCTCTGCCAGAACTCCCCAGGCTGGGAGGCTGGAGTGTTAGAGGTGTGAGAGTGGGGAGAGCGGGCGAGAGATGGTGCCCATGTGGAATGTCACACCCGCAAGGAAGCTAAGGAGACGCCCACAGGAACCGCACAGGAACGCTGCCCTGACGTTAGTGTCACAGCGGTAGAGTTGTTGCCTCACAGCGCCAGAGACCCTGGTTCGATCCTGACCTCGGGAGCTGTCTGTAAGGAGTTTGCACGTTCTCCCAGTGACCGTGTAGGTTTTCCCCGGGTGCTCCGGTTTTCTCCCACACTCCGAAGACCAACAGGTTTGTAGGTTAATTGGCTCCGGTAACAATTATTGTAAATGGTCCCTAATGTGTAGGACAGTGCTAGTGTGTGGGGATCACTCGGTGGGCCGAAGGGCCTTTATCCGCACTGTATCTCTGAGGTAAAGTAAAGGTGGGGTGGAAACGACAGCATTACTTTGCGGGATCTGCCTGTGCCTGTCCCCCTGGGGCGCAGGGGGAAGGTGTGCAGGTGCTTCCTGTTTTGTGGCAGTTTTGGGTTAGGTCCATGGAGTTGCAGAGTAGTCAGAGAGTTGGACATCTTTCCCACAATTTCTCCCCGCACCGTGGACCCGTTTTCCATCTGGGAGTGGCGTCAACATTAACTCTTCATTTCTCCTTAACAAAGAGATTTTATTCAATTGATCACAGTTACAGAGCTGATTTTGATTACAAACATCAACATTGCCCTTCTGTTTGCAGTTAAAGAGTCAACTTGAGGTCAGACTAACCATAGTGACGTAGAGGTTTGGTGAAGGTGGATATGATACGGTCCTTTTCGGTACAGGTGGAGGCAAAGTCATCGGGTATTTCTAAAGCAGAGATTGGCAGATTCTTGTGCAGAAACGAACTGCAGATTCTGGTTTAAACCGAAGACAGACACAAAAAGCTGGAGTAACTCAGCGGGTCAGGCAGCATCTCTGGAAAAATGGAACATGTGACATTTCGAGTCAAAACCCTTTGTCATTCTTGATGAGTAAACGTGTCAAAGGTTTTGGGACGAAGGCAGGAGAATGGGGTTGAGAGGGAAAAATAGATCAGCCAGCATGGTGGACTAGACTTGATGGGCCGAATGGCCTAATTCTGCTCCTGTCTGCTTCCACCACCTCCCTTGATAGCACTTTGCAGGTCAGACAACCACTGTGGAGCCAGAAACAGTTTATGTTTCATCAGAACGAAGTTCATAAACTCCATGAGCAGAATTAGGTCATTCGGCCCATAAAGTCTACTCCGCCATTCAATCGTGGCTGATCTATCTTCCCCTCTAACCCCCATTCGCCTGCCTTCTCTCCATAACCCCTGACACCCGTTCTAATCAAGAATCTGTCGATCTGCACCTTAGAAATACCCAATGACTTGGCCTCCACTGCCGTCTGTGGAAATGAAGTCCACAGATTATGAGACAATAATAAACAAACAGATCAACCAATATGTAGGAAGGATCTGCCGATGCTGGTTTACACCGAAGATAGACACAAAGTGCTGGTGTAACTCAGCGGGACAGGCAGCATCTCTGGAGGGAAGGAATGGGTGACGTTTCGGGTCGAGGCCATTCTTCGGACTGAGAGTCAGGGCCGAGGGAGACAGGGAGATAAGGAAGTGTAAGGTGTTAAAATGAGACAACTCGGTGTGAAAACTCACCAATATTCTCTTTGCAGGACTGCCCGCAGATTCTGCCGTCGACAGAGATCTTCATTCCCGTCGGGGTGGTCAAACCCATCACGCTAGCCGCCAAGAACCTCCCACAGCCACAGTCGGGGCAGAGGAGCTACGAGTGCATCTTCAACGTCCAGGGAACCGTGCACCGAGTGCCCGCGCTCCGTTTCAACAGCACCCGGGTCCAGTGCCAGAACACCTCGGTAGGTAGAACATCCGGGGGCATCCCCGCCGGGGGCAGCGCCTCGCCCCGGGTCATCTGTGGGCGGTCGTACCTCAGTCCCTCTGTGTTGCTGCCCATCGCTGAGGGCTTGGCTGGCACGGGCCAGGTGGGCCGAAGGGCCTGTTTGTGCGACTCATATAAAGGAATTGTGAGAAGGGAGCGTAGAGAGAGAGAGAGAGAGAGAGAAAGTGGGGGGGGGGGGGGAGAAGGGGGTGGGAGGAGGAGGGGAGAAAGAGGGAAGGGTGCAAGGAGAAAGGAGGAGGGGAGAAAGGGGGTAGAGAGAGAGGATGGGGAGAGAGGCGGAGGGGAGAAGGATGGAGGAAGCGAGGGGCAGCAAAGAAATGGAGAAAGGGGAGGAGAGTGGGAAGAGAGGAAGTGGGGAGAGAGAAGTATAAAGGAAACAAGGGGGGAAGATGGAGAAGGGAGGGAGGGTGGACGAGGGAGAGAGAAAGGAGGGGAAGTGAAGGGAGAAAGTTTGGAGGGAGGAGGGGGAGGGGGGGGTGAGAGAGAGAGGGTGGAGAGAGAAATGAGAGGGAAAGCGTGTGATTAGGGGTGGAGAGGTCCAGTGGAGAGGTGGTGGTGGAAGGGTGTGGAGGGAGTGATGGAGGCAAAGAGGGGGGAGAGAAGAGGTGGAGGGGAGGGGGTGTGGAGGAGAGTGGAGGGGTAGGGGACGTGGTGGCCTTTTGGCCTCTCTGTGCATGGCCCAGGTGACCCGTGTGCCTACATTGGGGCAGCATGGTGGCACGGCAGTAGAGTGGCCGCTTTACAGCGTCAGGCCCCCCGTGTTCGATCCTGACGTCGAGTGCTGTCGAGGCGTGGCGTGGGGATTGTTTGTCTGACTGTGCGGCATTCCCTCAGGACCCCACTGGGAACGCCAGGGGAGGTACTTGTGTTCCAACCGCAACCCCCCCCCGCCCACTCGCACTGACCCCTCGGTGGTGCGGCAGATTCCGTGGCTTCGTTCACCGAGCCTTTAGTTGGTCCGACACAATCGGGGGGCTATGACCCTGTCGATTGGGCCCAGTTAACCCCCTGGCTCCATGACGAGAATGATCCTGGGGATGGTTGGGTTAATGTATGACGAGGGTTTGACGGGACTGGGCCTGTACTCGCTGGAGTTTCCACCCAGAGAGATGTGAATTTGTTGAATTCTCTGCCAAAGAGGGCAGTGGAGGCCAAATCACTGGGGGACCTCATTGAAAACTACCGAATAGCGAAAGGAGTGGATGGGGAGAGGATGTTTCCACTAGTGGGAGAGTCTAGGACCAGAGGCCACAGCCTCAGAATAAGAGGACGTCCCTTCAGAAAGAAGTTGAGGAGGAATTTCTTTAGTCAGAGAGTGGTGAATCTGTGGAATTGATTATTTTCTCTGCTATCATTGGTTATTTTTAAAATTGAGATTGACAATTTCTTGATTTGTAAGGGTGTCAGGGATTATTGGAAGAAGGCAGGAGAATGAGGGTGAGAGGGAAAGATAGCTCAGCCACGATTGAATGGTGAAGCAGTCGACTCGATGGGCTGAATGGCTTGATACTGCTCGTATGACTTATGTCCACCTCTGCACTATCCCGCCCACTCATCGCGGGGTCTTCCAAGGGGGTCCACATCACAGTCAGGACACGGACTAACATACGTCATGGGTCACGTACCAATGATTACAATCGAGCCGTCCATTGTACAGATACACGATAAAGGGAATAATGTGAATGACGGTTAGTGAAAGATAAAGTCCAGTCAAGCCTGGTCAAAGATAGTTCGAGGGTCTTCAATGAGATAGATAGTAGCTCAGCACCACTCTCTAGTTGTTGCAGTCCTGACCATCTGAAGAAGGGTCACGACCCAAAATGTCTTCTCTCCAGAGATGCTGCCTGCCCAGTTACTGCCTGCGGAGTTACTCCAGCTTTTTGTGTGTACTATCTACCTCATTGGAAACCTTCCGACTATCTTTGTGCTGCCCTGATGGATGTAGATGGGGCATCTTGGCCAGCATGGGCAAGTTGGGCCGAAGGGTCTGTTTCGGTGCTGTGTGACTCTCTGATTCTACATTGCTGCAGAAAGGGCTAGTCGGCTGCCTGCATTGCCTGTACAAAGAACAACTCCAAGCCACAATCCTGACCATCGCCCCCACACACTAAATGCCAACTCACACTGCATTGTGCTACAGGCATTGTACGAACCCAGTCATTAACTCTGGATATCTTGATAAGATGAAACCACATGCGTTCCACAGCCAGCTCATTGTTCCTGCCAACACTATGCCATTGTCAACCTCACTCCCAACTCAGAAAAGCATTTGGCTTTCCTTCTTATAGAGACAAGGAACTGCAGATGCTCGTCAATACACAAAAAGACACAAAGTGCTGGAGTAACTCAGTGGGCCAAGCATTATTTCTGGAGAACATGGATAGGTGACGCTTCAGGTCGGGGACCCTTCTTCAGGCTGATTGTAGGGGGTGAGGAGAAGAAAGCTGGTCAAGGGGAGAGGCAGGACAATGCATGGCAGGTAATATGTAGAAGCAAAGAACTGCAGATGCTGGTTGAAACCAAAGATAGCCACACAGTGCTGGAGTAACTCAGCGGGTCAGGTAGCCTCTCTGGAGAAAAAAAGGATGGGTGATGTTTTGGGGTTGGGCCCTTTCTTCAGACTGACCCTCCTTCAATCTCACAGCCTCTGGCACTGTGAGGCAGCAGCAGCTCTACCAGCTGTGCCACCTTGTATCATCATAACAGTAAATAGCAAACCAGGGCAGAAACTGGGAACTGCAGATGCTGGTCAATGCGCAAAAGGACACAAAGTGCTGGAGTAACTCAGGGGTCAGGCAGGATCCCCGGAGAACATGGATAGCACAAAAGAAGGGGAATTGATCTGGTAAATAGTGGTAAATTTGGTATTCCCAGGCTTAGCCGCTTGCGAGCTTGTTTAAATCGTGCCAGGGATCAATGCAGCTGACACCAGTAGCCTTTATGATTCTCGACAGGTCTTTGCGAAAGGATCTTGTAACGTTCCTGTTCTGCATGATTGACTGCTTCAGCCTGTCAGCAGCTCCGAGAGTCTCACAGTGCAGAGAGCTCTGCAATTAGGGCAGCACAGTTGCACAGCGATATAGTTGCTGCCCCAAACCCGGGTTCCATCCTGACTACGGGTGCTGTCTGTTCCGGAGTTGGTACGTTCTCCCCGTGACCTGCGTGGGTTTTCCGCGGGTGCTCTGGTTTCCTTCCACTCTCTAAAGAAGTACAGGTTTGTAGGCTAATTGGCTTGGTATAATTGTAAAATTGTCCCTTGTGTGTGTGGGATGGTGTGAGAGAATCACTGGTCGCTGTGGACTCAGTGGGCCAAAGGCCCTGTTTCCACGCTGTATCTCCAAACAAAACGAAACTAAAAACAATACACGATTGACCTTTGTCACTGCTCAGTTTCTTAATTGTGGCTCTCTTAAGATCTCCTGGTATATTTTATTAGATGGTACATACATAATTAAATATTGATCAAGTGTCATCTAGTTGTTGCAGTAGTTTAGTTTATTGTCATGTGTACCGAGGTACAGTGAAAAGCTTTTATGTTGCATTCTAACCAGTCAGTGGAAAGACTATGCATGATTGCAATTGAACCGTCCATAGTGTACAGATAGATACAGGATAAAGGGAATAACGTGAATAATGACTGGTGCAAGGTGAGGTCCAGTAAAGTCCGATCAAAGATAGTTTGAGGGTCTCCACTGAGGAAGATGGTAGTTCAGGACCGCTCCCTAGTTCTTGGAAGGATGGTTCAATTGCCTGATAACAGCCTGACTGAACAAGTCATTTTCATTTATTATTAAGACCTCCTGCTAAGTGGTTCGGGTGCATAATCAGTCTTTGTCCCTGAAGTGGAGGGGGTTAACTACAAGGAGAGGTTGGGCAGACTTGGAGAAACGAGGAACTGCAGATGCTGGTTTACAAAAATAGACACAAAGCGCTGGGGCAACTTGGTGTGTCAGGCAGCATCTCTGGAGAACATCTCTGGAGAACAAGAAACTGAGGATGCTAGTTTCCTATAGAAAGACATAAAGTGCTGGAGTAACTCAGCAGGTCAAGCAGCATCCTTGGAGAACACAGGCAGGTGGCGTTTAAGGTGGAGACCTTTCAGTCTGAAAGAAAGGCTGTGTCCTTCCCTGGAGAACATGGATCGACAATGGTCTTCGGGGATGGAAATATTAACGTTGTCTTGATGTTCAATTTTCACGAGAGGTCCAAAAAGACAGTCGGGAGAGTCAAAGAGTCATAAAGTCACCCAGCACTGAAACAGGCCCTTCTGCCCAACTCATCCATGCCAACCAGATTTTATAACGGTGCTAGTCCCACCTGCCTGCGTTTGGCCCACATCCCTCTAAACCTTTCCTATCCGTGTCCCTGTCCAAGTGTCCTTCAAATGCTGTTGCAGTACCTGCCTCATCTCACCTACCCTCTCTGGCACCTCATTCCATATATCCACCTCCCAGTGGGTGAAGAAGTTGTCCCTCAGGTTCGTATTAAATCTTTCCCCTCTCGCCTTCAACCCATTGCCCTCTAGTTCATCACTCCAATTCTCCGGGTGAAAGACTGTGCATTCACCCTATCTATTCCCCTCATGGTTCCATGCACCTCTATAGGATCAGCCCTCAGCATCCTGCACTTCAATATAGTCAATAGTCCATTTATTTGTCACATACACATAAATGCGCAGTGAAATGAGAAATTACCCACAGTCCAACAATAAGACCAATAAAAATAAGCAATAAAAATAAGCAATAACACACACGATCATAAACCAACACCAAACAAAAAGAAACATCCATCACAGTGAGTCTCCTCCAGCCCCCTCCTCACTGGAAGGCCAGAATGTCTTTTCTCTTCCCCTGCCGTCTTCTCCCGCGGTCAGGCTGTTGAACTTGCCATGTCGGGGCGGTCGGGGCTCCCGACATTGAAGCCCCCGCCGGGCTGGGCTGTCAATATTTGTCTGAGCTGGCAATATTGTTTGAGGTGTGCAGTGAGATAGGTTCGACGGAAAATCTGTGTAAAACATGCTCTGTCATTGAATGTGAATATGCTTGATCTGATCAAGCATCAAGACTTGGTCTCAGCTCTGGGTTCCTGTTCTCGTGGGAGATCATTCTGAAATCTTTCCCTGGCTCGAAGATGATCCCTGGGGGACAGAATCCCAAAGATTTACAACTCTCTGAGAAATGAAATTCCTCTTCAGCTCTGTTATGAATGAACAATCTTTAGCCTGATCTATGTTGCCTGGTTTTGTTTGGTTTAGACATACAGTGTGGAACCAGGCCCTTCAGCCCACCGAGTCTACGCGATCAGTGATCCCCTGAACACTAGCATTATCCTACACACACTGAGGACACTTTACAATTTTACCAAGCCAATTAACCTACAAACCTGCACATCTTTGGAGTGTGGGAGGAAACCAGAGCTCCGGGAGAAAACCCACTCGGTCACAGGGAGAACGTACAGAGACTGACTGTAGTCAGGATCGGACCTGGGTCTCTGGCGCTGTAAGGCAGCAGCTCTACCGCTGCACCATTATGCCAGCCCGGGTTTCTATCAGGGAGACTCCTTCTTGACCTCTACTTTGTCAAATAAAATCATCTTTTAAAATCGTCTCCAAAAGATGCCCTCTTCATCCCAGGAATCAACCGAGTGAGTCATGTGGAAATCACCTCCAAGGCGAGGATAGTTTCTTTAGCCAGAGGGTGGTGAATCTGTGGGATTCATTGCCACAGGTGGCTGTGGAGGCCAAGTCCTTGGGTATTTTTTAAAGCGTAGATTGACAGGTTCTTGATTAGTACGGGTGTCAGTGGTTATGTGGAGAAGGTGAGAGAATGGGGTTGTGAGGGAAAGATAGATCAGCCGTGATTGAATTGGTAGACTTAATGGAGGGAATGGCCTACTTCTGCTCCGTTTGTGTTGGTATGAGTGCATGTGTGGGTGTGACTGTGAGTGTGGGGTGTGTGTGTGTATGTATGAGTCTATGTGTTTATGTGGGTGTGTGCGTGGGGCCGGTGTGAGTGTTTGTGTGCATGTGCACAAACACACTCACGTTTGAGCGTGTGTGTGTATCTGCGTGTGTGTGTATCTATCTGCGTGTGTGTGTATCTGCGTGTGTGTGTATCTGCGTGTGTGTGTATCCGTGTGTGTATCTGCGTGTGTGTATATCTGCGTGGGTGTATCTGCATGTGTGTGTATCTGCGTGGGTGTATCTGTGTGTTTATCTGTGTGTATGTGTACATGTGTGTATTTGAGTGTATGTGCTCGAGTGTGTGTGGATCTGTGTATGTGTGTGTGTGTGTGTGTGTGTATATACATGTGTGTACTTGAGTGTGTACGTGCTCGAGTGTGTGTGTGTGTGTGTGTATGTACACGTGTGTATTTGAGTGTGTACGTGCTCGGGTGTGTGTCGGTGTGTGAACTGTCCCCCAGATGAGCATTGCTGTGAGTTGCTGGTGGAGCAGTAATTCATCACTGTCACTCGCCATCGCACCTTTAATGGTCTCGTATCCGAGCCCCGTGCTGGCTGCCGCTGCTTCCTGGTGCAGTGTTAATGAGCCTGTCGATGGCGGCTGGCGGACCAACAAACTGGGCCAGGGCAGCAGTGGCAGCAGCAGCAGGCACCTTACACTCACACTTAGATCCTGGCACTGAGGCGGAGAATGGGGAGGGAGCGGGGCCGGAGCGGGAGGTGTTTCCCACCCCCCCCCCCCCCCCCCCCCGACTGACACCAACAGCAGCTGGGAGGCTAAATCCAGTGAACTGCCGAAGGAGGGGCAGGATTGCAGCATGATCTCATTAGCTGCTGATTTTAGTTTGCATCCTTTTTTTTAAAGAGATACAGCACGGACACTGGCCCACCGACCCATTAACTCCGCGCCGACCAGCGATCACCCCGTACACCAGCACTATCATGCACACTTGGGACCATTTACAGAAGCCAATTAACCTACAAATCTGCACGTCTTTGGGATGTGGGAGGAAACCGGAGCACCCGGAGGAAACCGGAGCACCCGGAGGAAACCCTCACGGTCACGGGGAGAACGTGCAAACTCCACACACAGACTGCACCCATAGTCAGGATCCAGCCCGGGATTTTAGTTTTGTTTGTTGTTTTAGAGATACAGCGCTGACAAAGGCCCCTCGACCCAGCGATCACCCTGTAGACTAACAGTACCCTACACATTAGGGGCAATGTTTACTGTAGCCAATTAACCCACAAACCTTTATGTCTTTGGAGTGTGGGAGGAAACTGGAGCACCCGGAGAAAACCCCACCCGCTCACAGGGACAACGTGCAAACTCCACACACCCAAGGGCAGGATCGATCCTGGGTCTCTGGCGCTGTGAGTCAGCGGCTCTACCACCGTGCCACCGCTGCAAACCATTATCTACAAAAAACATCAGCTGACATTCAGGTCCATTGCTCCTGAACTTAGAACATAGAACAGCACATGTAAAAATTTGAGAGGCATAGATCGGGTAGACAGTCAGAACCTTTTTCCCCCCTGGGTGGAAATGTCAAAGACTAGAGGGCATTGCTTTAAGGTGAGAGGGACAATGTTTAAAGGAGATGTACGGGGCATGTTTTTTTACAGAGAGGGTGGTGGATGCCTGGAACGTGCTGCCAGAGGTGGTGGAGGAGACAGATGATAGTGGCATTGTGGATAGGCACGTGGATACGGATTATACGCAGGCAGATAAGAGATGGTCTTGGCATCAGGTTCAGCACAAATATTGTGGGCCGAAGGGCCTGTGCTGTTCCAGAATAATCTGGGACTGCTCACGCTCCTGTCATTCACTCTTTTCCCCTCTCCCTCTGTTAACAAACTACTGCGCAGTCCTCTCATAAGCTAGGGTATATTCCCGATCTTCCAACCTACCTCATTGCGGACCTTGCACTTTTTTCCTGATCTGCTCTTTCTCTGTAACTATGCCACAGTAACGCTCAACTCTGCACTCTGGTATTCTGGTCTTTGCACACCTGTTGTTCTTGGCTGTGACCTGATTGTTCTCATGTGTAGTATGATTTGACTGCCTTGCATGCAAAAAAATCCTTGTCGATGGACACAAAGTGCTGGCGTAACTCAGCGGGTCAGGCAGCATCTCTGAAGAAAAATGGTGGGTGACCCCTCTAGATACATGAGACGGTACTAAATCAGCACCAATACTCCACAGGTTCGCCACCCTCTGACTAAAGAAATTCCTCCTCATTTCCTTTCTAAAGGTACGGCCATTTATTCTGAGCCTGTGGCCTCTGGTCCTAGACTCTCCCACCAGTGGCTACATCCTCTGTGTCCTTTTATTCTTTTTTCCCCCAACTTAATGAATTGTTAGTCCTTCCTCTTCTTCTCCCTTTCTCACTCACCTTCCTCTCTCCCTCCTTCACCCCTCTCTCCCTCCTTCACCCCTCTCTCCCTCCTTCACCCCTCTCTCCCTCCTTCACCCCTCTCTCCCTCCTTCACACCCCTCTCTCCCTCCTTCCTCGCCCTCTCTCCCTCCTTCCTCGCCCTCTCTCCCTCCTTCACCCCTCTCTCCCTCCTTCACCCCTCTCTCCCTCCTTCACCCCTCTCTCCCTCCTTCACCCCTCTCTCCCTCCTTCCTCGCCCTCTCTCCCTCCTTCACCCCTCTCTCCCTCCTTCCTCGCCCTCTCTCCCTCCTTCCTCGCCCTCTCTCCCTCCTTCACCCCTCTCTCCCTCCTTCACCCCTCTCTCCCTCCTTCACCCCTCTCTCCCTCCTTCCTCGCCCCTCTCTCCCTCCTTCACCCCTCTCTCCCTCCTTCACCCCTCTCTCCCTCCTTCACCCCTCTCTCCCTCCTTCACCCCCTCTCTCCCTCCTTCACCCCTCTCTCCCTCCTTCCTCGCCCTCTCTCCCTCCTTCACCCCTCTCTCCCTCCTTCCTCGCCCCTCTCTCCCTCCTTCACCCCTCTCTCCCTC